>NW_010972642.1:12548232-12630537 GCF_000737465.1 Haliaeetus leucocephalus
AAAAAAAATATATATATATATATATATAGTCATCCTGAACCTGAGACCTGCTACCCTAGCCTGCTCCTGCTGTGGAGCAAGAACTACTGTCAGGGGGTACTGTCAGGTTGGCAGGGCTGCAGGAACAGGTAGGAGGAAAAGTACTTGTTGCCATTGAAACCAAGCTCTCTCTGAGCCTATTCTGCTAAGGTTAGTCTTCTGTTTATCAGAGAGAGGTGGTTTTGTCATCTTCTAAGTAACCCCCTGGTTTTCCCTCCTTTTTCTACTGGAAACAAAAGAAAACAACCCCAGCAATACCACCAGCAGCTAAGGGTAGAGGAGGCTGATGTCCATCCCCAGCCCAGCCCCTGCTGCGGGGACGGAAGGAAGGAAGGAAGGAAGGAAGGAAATGCTCATATCCTTAGGGAAAGGCCCTGCTCGCCACATCCAAGGCGGAGGTCGCTCCCAGCACAGGATCAGAGGGAGCAGAGCCATGAGATCCATGTGTCCCTTCACGGGGTATCAGCACCACCATTTCCACAATGGTCTAGGGATGGGAACAGGGCTAATTTTAGGGAGAGGTGATAACTTCACTTAGACTGGTTGCTGTAATTAGGAGAAAAATTAATATCCTTTTGGGCAACAAGTTCTTCACATGCAGCAACCAGCAAGCTCCCTCAAAATTTAATCACTTCAACTTTGTTACACAAGCGGGTTAGTCAATGTGAGGCTGGCCACGTAGCTAATAGGGTGAATTTGCTCCCCCTAAAGAGAAAGGTGGTCTTTCTTGTGAAATCCATCTGGCTTTGAAAAGCATAATGATATTACATTTCTTTCAATCAATTTATATTCATTTCAGCTAGAGATTGCCAGCCTTGCCTCAATAGAGCACATCAGAAGCACAGCGAAGCAGTTCATTTACTTTAACAGGACCAGCACTGTAAGTCAAAGGCAGCTTTCACGTGTGAACAGCTCTCTCTGATCTAGGCAACTGTTTGCATGCAGGGGGAATAAAAAAGCGAGGAGGGGGGACATTAGAAGAGGAATTTTGTGCTATAATGAGGCAGAAATTTTCAACTTGCCATTCCTACCGACTGTTAGAAATTAGTATTATAAAGGATGCAGAGCAAATGACTGGTATGTACGGACAGCCTGCAGGTTCTTTTTTCTTATGAGTAGCCCCAGTCCAGGAATGATCCTCATTTATGCTCTGCCTAGTTTAAAAAAAAAATCATTTAAAATACTTTAAATCATTCATTTACATATTTTGGTTATTTTGAACACTTCTCAGTGCACAGATATTCTTTCATTCCTGTTAATGCTATAGCCTCTGATCCTGATGAACTTCATGAACACTTTTTTTAAAGGTGTTAATTTGTCGGTACTTTTGCTAAGCCAAACTTATCTGATATGTTGAACTATCTTCTGTTCTTTGCATATTTTAGGCAAATATGAACGTTCTAGAAGAGAGATGCCTCTTTGAAAATTCTTGTAAAGGCAGAGCAGTTGCATAAGTAAATGCAGAAAGAATACTTTTTTTTCCCCCTCCTGTGAATTTGGATAGATCACAGATTCTGTCTCACTTTTCCCCCCCTTTGTCAGAGAGAGGACCAAAGCATGCTTATGTCCACTGAAATCAGTGCCTGGAGTAATCAGTAGTCCTCCCATTTTGGCCAGTCTTTTAGTCACCAGTTCCACAGGCTAACAGTGCAGATTAAGAGGAAAATTTTAGGTACCGTGTTGTAGACCAATATCCAAGAAAATGCACAACATATGCATGCTTCTTGCATAAAACAAGCATAATAAAAATAGATAGCAATTAAAAAGAAGTATGACTAGAAAGTCTTGAAATTAAATTATCAGCAATTGAGAAGCTATGAAAATTTTATTATAAATAATAATTTATTGCTTCATAGGGACAAGTCTTGGTGAGTGGAGAAGAAATGGAAGAAACAGATATTGTTGCAAAAAATGGTCGCATTTATACTCTTGCAGGAGTCCTTATCCCACCCACAATTGTTCCAATTCTCCCACATCGGTGTGACGAGACAAGAAGTCAAGTTGCAATGGTAAGAGAATCACGACAAACCAACAGCTCTTAACTGCTCTATGTAATGCACCCCAGCTCCCTCTTTACTGCTTTCTCTGATAAAAAGGGGGGTATTTTTGGAAATTAATATATCAATGACATACAGCCACCTGGCCAGCAGTATTGCACAAATACAAGTAATTTGCAAAGAGGGAACTCGTATGAGCACGTCCTATACCACTTTAAACACATCTAGTTCTTGCACTAGCCCTTTTAAATATGTTGTCTCTCCAGTTCAACATTTTCCTCCAGTTCCTGAATCCCACCTGTGCATACAAGTACATGGTAAGCAATGTCAAGTTCCCAGGGAAACTACTTCAGATCAGTATTTTCATTTCTACTAAATACGAAGGGAAAGGAACCAGTGAGTTAAAATGTTATAGTTAAACATAATAATTAATTTTATATTAATATATTAGAAATATGTTATTTTCAGAAGCCACAATTTCCCCTAGCCCTGCTTTCTTCCAGTTTTCTTCCAACTAGGTATTACAGAATTGTTTCATATTTCAAAGGGTGGATTTCGATATACCTTGTTCAGTTTGGTAACACAGTACAGACTTTTATGCTCTGTAACATTCAGATACTACTTCTGGGAAGAAGCCTGACTATCAGACCGAGATTTAGTTTGCTGTAAGCGTGGCTCCAATGAGCTGTTACTGGACCACGTTCAAGCACATATCTGGACCAGTAACAGTTCCGGCAGAGTAATGCAAAACATTTACTATCTTAATTTACAACACTCCAGAACTACAGCCTTGAAAGAGGCTCCCAGCAGAGCTGGACAGCATCAAAATTTAATGAAGAAAACACAAGAGCTGGCACTGAAGAACTACTGCTTCTGGCAGTAACTACAAAGTGCCGAATGTGCAATACAATCATAAACCAGGCACAGCACTGAGCCGCAATCTCCAATACAAGAAGCGATCAACACTTTACAAATTCAAATTACACTCCAGTGATTTGAATTCCCTACCAGGAACCTACCTACAAACTATGTCTGACTTCAATCAATCCTAAAGCAACACGATAAAAAAATTAAAGACAAAACAAATAGCATCCATCACAAAAATTATTCCCCAAACTGAAGTCAGGAACTTTTGTCAGCTTTGAAAGCTTCATGCATAGTTTGAAATATAGTTTAATATCCAAAGCTTTAAGCAGAGTACAGCTACCAAGGAGAATACCAGAGGGAGCAGCGGCTTTGCTGTTCTTACCTGCCATCGTGCATCTTCACCACTCTTGGAAAACAAGAGCAATGCCACCTTGTAAATACTACTTGCGGTACCAGTGAAAAGTGACAAACCTTGTAGGAACTGGCAGTTGTACACACCTACAAAGTACTGTAAATCCCTAAAGATTAAACCATTATGCTAACACGTACATAGCCATGTAACTGTACCTGAACCCTGGTAATAGCTGCAGGACTCAATATCTTGCTCCACCTCCTCCCAGAGGTCATCAGTCCCACAGCAGACTTGGTGAAAGGGAATATACGTCTATGCTTCAGACACTTTGGTGAAAAGATACTGTCTTAATCCGCTGCTGAAAATGGGCAGATCGGACCTTGCGTGGAAGTGCAGACACATTTTCGTGTCCCCCCACTGCCATGTGGCAGAGGAGAGAGACAGGACTCCTGTCCTCGGGAAAAGGAGGGAGCAGGTCCACGTCAACGGCTGAGACCATCCCAGGTGGGAAAGGGAGCAAATGGGTGACACTGAGCAGCAGGGAGAGCAATGCCAACAGCGGGAAACACATTCCACAGCCATCAGCCAGATTTTTAAGTTCTAAAGGAGCAAAGAGGCACTTGCAGGATTTTTCAGAAGCGCAAACAAAGCTAAGAGTCTCAGTCAACTTCAGCCACGCCTACACAGCTTATCAAAGAGCTTTTATAATACCCAAATGTATTTGTCAAAACATGCCTGACCCACAGACCTTTAAAATGTAGTAGTGGCATTTGTACCTCAACTATATGATGCCAAAATGTTTTTGAAAGTCTGGTCCTTCATTCCTTTAAGTGCTGTACAATGTGAGGGACTACTAAATCCAAACTAGTACCCGATTCTTGCCCCACGGCTCCAGTGGAAAAAATGACATAATTCAGGTTCATGGTCACCTGTCCGCTGATTATGAAACACAGTGAAGTAAAACATCAGATGCCAGCTCTAGGAGTTATTTGAACTTGGTTGAAACACAAGACATTAGCAGTCACGAGCAACGCAGCTTTAACAGATGGAGAACCTCTCCTATGAGGACAGGCTGAGAGAGTTGGGGTTGTTCAGCCTGGAGAAGAGAAGGCTCTGGGGAGACCTTATTGCAGCCTTCCAGTGCCTAAAGGAGGCTTAAAAGAAAGATGGGGACAGACTTTTTAGTAGGCCCTGTTGCCCTTTTAGGTTTTAAACTAGAAGAGGGTAGATTTAGACTAGATATTTTACAATGAGGGGGGTGAAACACTGGAACAGGCTGCCCAGAGAGGTGGTAGATGCCCCATCTCTGGAAACATTCAAGGTCAGGTTGGACGGGGCTCTGAGCACCCTGATCTAGTTGAAGATGTCCCTGCCCGTGACAGGGGGGTTGGACTAGAGGACCTTTAAAGGTCCCTTCCAACCCAAATTATTCTATGATTCTGTGACAGACTCCATATCCAGACACTAAAAGGCTCAACCTCCCTGAAGTTATTGCATGTTAGGTCTGTCAGAGGACTCACCTTTAAAACTGCCACTGGAGTTTATATCTCCTCAGTGCTGTAATTGCCAGTCTCTGTCACCACCACATGGTGATAAAGTAGCTAGTAGGCAAAGACAACCAAAAGGTGAAGACATAAAAATAGCTATATACTGCTGGATCATAGTGGAGTACAGGATCTACGACATGGAAACAAAGAATATTTTTCTCTTCACCGCCTATACACAAGACAAATTTCTGTTCATGCTGTCCATATACGAGACTCAACTAATTTGTGTTCTTCCTAGGAAGAAATAAAAAATTCTTATAGAAGATAAGTGTGCAGACTCCACAAGACGCTCGGACATTAGTTAATATATTATACTTGGCTGAGCAAAGGATGCTAGTGCATTTGTGCCCATGCTTATCTTTTGTTTAGGAAGCTTCCAGTTCTTTAAAAGAAAGGAGTGGGGGAAGGACAAATGAAGATAAAAAGAGGAAGGTGGAAATGAACAGCCACTCAGCAAAAATCAGAGCCAGCAGATATAGCCCTAATGCAGCTGTTTGGTTCCAGATCGATGCTGTAACAGTCATAGAACAGACGTACTTAAAATTTACAGGGCATATCATCCATAAGTATGCATTTCAGTAGTTGGTATAATGCCTTTTCAAATGACTATCCTTATTGTTTCCATCTAGGGTGTCTGTACAAGTTGTTTATCACATGCATTGGCTCCCTGTCCGCCAGATTCAAAGCCCATCGTAAGTGACATTTCCTGCCAGATTCTGCAGTTGTACAAAATGCATAGAGTGAAGGGGTCGCCATATGGTCCCCGTATGTTTATTACTGCTCTCCCAATATTGTGAGCAAAAGAACCAGATACGAATACAGGAGACTGCGTAAAAATACAAATATAGGCAGTACTTTAGTCTCTTTTTGGAAATGATTGAGGCATCAGGTAATGTCAGCATTATTTTGTTTGCCGTTGCAAGGTCCCTCATAGACTTCATAGAAGCTCTGACTCTTTTCCCAGGTAAAGTAACATCTATTTCAGATAGGCTTTGGCAGAAGAGAGAGGTGAGGAATGAGAACTACTATGATTATGCTTTGAGAGTTAGTAAACGAAAAATAGAAGAGGGATACCTGTAAAATAGACCTCACCCCTATTAAAAATTTCCTTTTGATTAAGCATCATCCCAGAAGTAACTGTCTGCAGAAGCAGCTTCAGAAAGGATTGGGAATCTCCCACCTGCTTGGCATCTAAGAGATGTAAATCTGGCTGCATGTTTCTCCACATAAAAAACTCATGTCTAGCCACCACGGGAATTTTATTCCCCATGTTATAAAAATTCACTGGTAGTTAGTCCTATATGCCATATTTAGCAATAACCTATATGCCGTTATTCAGTAACAATGAAAAGAAAGTTGATGTTATGAAAAAGTACATAATTTAATAAATTTTTTAAATACAACACTATAGCAAGGTGCTTTCTGTTCTCCAGTTAAATTATATTGCAATATTAAGACTGTATCACAGAAGCGTATGTTGCCTAGAAATACTAATGTTTCCATTTTGTGCATGTTCCAGCCTTTCTCAAAACGGAGGTGCATTATTGAAGGCCCAACCTTTCAAAAAACTGGCTGTGCTAGATCCTGCAATATAACAGTAAAGGTACAGAATTACAGTTCCTTGAGGTGAAATGTACATAAAGGTTTGCCAAAGTGTTGTCTTTTGCACTGTGAACTTTCCTTTTGAAGCTGAGAGACATTTGGAGATGTCCATGTAGTTTCCATACCCTTCTACAGGGGGTTGAGAGGAGCTACTGTAAACCTTGGCACAAAATACCAGGTACATTTTTGCCAGTATCTTTTTACTACCCGAAATAACTCCTCTCCATGACGCACGCTCACACCAGCACCTCCAGTGAGGTTTTTTAGCTGCCATACATTATTGACAACCCTCTCTTACTCTGTAACTCAGGAGTTTCCGCATAAGACTCCAAGCCCAAATGTTGTTGCTGCCCCATAGAGCTTCACCCACAAAGAACGGGACAGCTTGGTCCCCCCTGGTCCCAGCCCCTCCTGTCCCAGGACTTCACACAATATTGGGTAACAATAAATGGGAAACGCTCCCAAGAACCATGTTCCATTTGCTCTGCTTGGCAAGTCTAGTCCTCGCAGAAGTCGTTAGTTCCTGAGAAGTACTTAAACCTTTCTGGCTCCTGGGGCTCCTAAATAGGCTTCTGCATTTCACGACCACCATTAAGTAACTTAAAGAGAAGTCTACAAACCCGTAAGCTTTGGGAGCCTTTTTCTAATCCCTATTTCCCTGAATCACAGGTAAATGAGCGTTTTTTTTCTAATGCACTTTCTGTGCTCTTGATAAATAAATGGATCGAGCAGCCAGTTCATGAATAAAACAAAAGATGCAGCTGAGAAAAACATTTAGGGCTGTGTAGTGGCTAAATCCCACACTGGTGCAGAGGGGAAGGAGGAAGATCAAGGAGGCACGTCTAGCTTTCACAGCATCTCCCTGGGGTGAAACACATCTTCGAGTTCCTGATCTCAGATGCAAAGGAGACTGCCGGCCTCTGAATTGCACCGCACTCCCCCTGGCAAACACGAGAGTGCACACAATACGAGCAGACACACACAGGCACGCTCGTAACTGGTGACAGGACAGGGATTTCTAGCTCTGATGAGTCTGATAAGAGCAAGGGAAGGATCTGGCAGCCTGTGCATCCCCTCTCAGGGGGATGCACCTCCTGGTTTTAAGATGGCCATTGCAGAGGTGGTTCTGGTTCAACACAAGCCTTTTAAGAGCCAGCTACCTCTACAGGCTTCTGCCAGAGGGCCAAAACACGATGGAGAATTGTCTTTTGTGCACTGCCTCCCCACTAAAGCACTGGAAAAGAGGATATTTGCTTTATTTCACAGGAACCAAAGTGTTGCAAAGGCTTCTTTGGCCCTGACTGCAGTCCGTGTCCGGGAGGTTTCTCCAAACCCTGCTCAGGAAACGGACAGGTAAGCAGAGCATCCAGCAACACCCTGCGCTCCCGTGCTGGGAGGGACAGGCTGTGTCCCAAAAGCCCCTCAAACACTTCTGCACAACAGGAGTGTAGGCTCCACAAGAGCTGCACCTGCCATTTATGTCCAGTGAATTTCAGGTTCAGTTATACGGAGGAGGGAAAAATGAATCGGTCTCCTCTCAGATGTCCAAATTGCAGGTTTCTGTGGTTCCAACACACAGGCAAGGCTGCGGCTGGGTGACCCACTCTGATACTTTTACTTTGCACAGCACAGGATAATGACCCAGCTCACTATTCTCACTTTAAAATTGCAAAGGAAGGTAGAATACACAGCAGGAAAGTACCTGCACAAGGACAGCTTTTGCTTTGAAGCACCTTCTTCATCAAAGCTGAGGTTCTTCCTGGCAGTCACAGTCATAATATGGACAGGCATACAGTCTCTTCTCTGGGGGAAGGATAAAGGTTTATTTCAATTCATAAATAGAAATCATGTCTCTTCCATATCCCAGTGCATGGATGGTCTGGATGGAAATGGGACCTGTGTTTGTGCTGAGGCATTTCAAGGCTCACACTGTCAGTTCTGCTCAGACCCTGGCAAATACGGACCTCGGTGTGACAAAGGTAAGTACAGCCGTACTGCCTCAGCGTAAGAGCACGGGCTGTTTCTTTTGGACCCTAGTAACATTATAGTAGGAGTTAACTGCTCACTAAACAGTCTCTGTGACGATGAGCAAGATGTCTCTGGGGTACTTCATTTCTTATTTCAAAGGGATACATCACAAGCCCAGAGTCAGTGAAAATCTGCCCACTGACTTAATTGGGCTTTCTGCAGGGGCCATAGCTTGCTTTATACTAATTCATCGTTCTTTTAATTTCTGTCTCCCTCACATAAGTAACTGAAAAGAAAATCTTTGCTATTCCATTCCCATCTGGTATTGCCCACAACAGATTCTGCCTGCAATGACAAACATATGTAACCTAAGAACAACTAGATCTATAAACAGATTGTGTTTAGGACCACTTAATAACCGTCCTTACCAAATAATTTCTGATCTATTGAATAGCTTATAGTTCTAGCAGTCATCTTCTATATACTGACAGATAGAATCCCGCTATGTCAAACCATCCTACATTTGAGAGTCTACAGAATATACAACATCAAATTATATTCCCCCATCTACAAAATCATTTTTAGTCTTTTTTGCTATGAAACAGCCCGTCATTCATGAAGCACAGCTCAATTCAAGGTTCAGAGGTACATGGACAAAAACTGAGAGACAAATTCCATAAGAAAAGGTGGTATTGCCTAAGCTCCAGTCCCGCCAAAGCAGTACATGTTAGCTTAACTAGTCACCCCTGGCACTTCTTGGGATTCTAGAAGGTTCACCTACTATGTCCTTTGAGCACATTGCTGTGCCTCCCAGCAGCACTAATGAGCCCAGCCCCAGCAAAGTGCTGGTAGGTCTCTGCTGCTGCTCTCTGTACTAGCCTAGCATTGTGCAATTTATAGGATTGTGGACTCAGTATTAAAAGGCTTTCCATATCACTGAAGGTATGCCAAGGTTGTGCAATAAAATAACTTTAGCCTTAATAGCCTAGGACATAGTATTTTGCTCCTACTTCTCTGAAGTACTTTGAAATTCATTGATAGATAAGTGCACTATAAAGACACAATGGATTTTAAATAGTTACCCATAAAACACACTTGAAAAGACATGCATATGATAAATAAATAAGTCCCCCAACAAAGTGAGACTTTAAAAATAAAAAAGTTTAGATTCTGGGAAAAAAAGGGGGGACCTGATTCATAAGAAAAGCTGCGTAAGGATAGATGCCTTTTACCACTATGGAATTGCACATTGTAATTTATCATCTCTGGTAGAGTGCCTCTGCATTTATGGGAAGTGTGACAACCGAATAGACAGCAATGGGAACTGTCTTCCCGGATCATGCAGAAGTGGATACACGGGGAAACTCTGCGATAAGCAGATTGTTCCCTGCAAGCCCTCCCTACTGTTCTGCCATGCACATGCAGACTGTCAGCTTAGCGACGGTGCGGTGAGGTAAGTCAGTAACTTGCATTAATTAATATTAACTATACTGCAGCTCTTTCCCATTTGCTTGATCAAAACAGCGCCTTGTAGCAGTACACAACCGTCAGCCACTAAAATACTGCTATGCAGCAAATAAGCATGAGCATGTACCGCATCAACCTTGAGTTGCAAGATAGTAATTAAGAGTTCTCAATACCCTATTCTGTACCTTATATTTAACACTGATAAGACAGATGCATACGGATCCAACCCTTGGTAGGAAGGCAGCCTTCCTACCAACAACTACAAAGGCTCTTAGGAATCTCTTATTTCTAACCATCCCCTTAGTGAATTAGGAGTTTGAGCCTTGCTGAAAAACAATGACATTCTCAAGCAGTTTGAGGATAGATAGCTCACTCCGGTCAGCTTAGGCAAGATTTGCGTGCCATCACATCGCAGAGTTCAGCACAGGCTCTCCAGTCCCGACATGAGTGGTCACAAAACTCTGTTACTGCTACAGCTGCCTTGCGCTTCCCTCACACTCACCTTCACAGGCAGCAAGTTCGCCTCTTGCCGCAGTGTATTCGTAATGAGTCACCACTGAAAGAAGGATGGGGGATGCTGCATAACACGAGTCCTTAAGAAATTCCCTCCAATATAGGTTAATCTTGGTGGGGGACAACCCAGGGAAACAGGGGGGCTCGCTGTCTTGCATGCATTTCAGGGAGAGAGCTATCTTCTGTGTCACTGAAAGAAAGAGCAACCCCAGCTCATAATTAATTTAGAGCTATTACCTCACCTTTGTAAAGATCACATCAGCACAGAATTAATTTCACTCCCCACCTCACACCCAGAGAATAGATTGCTGATTTGATTTAATTAACCCAGCCAATATTTTGGAAAAAAAACCCATAACGTATGCACTTAGGTTACTTGCACCATGAATCCAAGGTTACCAGTTTTAATCTGCATATAAAGAGCATGTTACAGTGGAAAACAAATCGCTTCACTTTACACCTGACCTATCCCTTCTAACACCTCTCTCCTCCTCTTGTCTCTACAGCTGTGTTTGCAAACCTGGCTACGAGGGAGATGGCGTGAGCTGCAGCAAAGTTGATCCTTGTGCTGCTTTAAACCCAGGTGGCTGCAATATCAATGTAAGTACGTGCTTTTCCCACAGAGCCTGACATCATCGAAAAGCAAGCAGTAAGGAAGGTTTGGCCAGAAACTTTTGCAGGACTAAGAGTCACAAATTTCACTGCGGTTTCAAGCTCTTTCCCCAGACAGCAGCATCACTATTGCTTAGACAAGCCTCACGCCTAAAGCCAGATGCCACCTAAGTGTCCTGAACAGATGCCTCTGCATCCCCTCCAGGCCGAGTGCATTCGGGTGGGCCCAGGAGAACACACGTGCGTTTGCCAGGCAGGATGGACAGGCGATGGAAGGGACTGCTCAGCCATCAACAACTGCCTGCTGCCCACCGCCGCAGGGTGCCACGAAAATGCCACCTGCATATACGTTGGGCCAGGTCAGGTATGTCCTCTCACATTCGCGGCCACCTTCGGCACTAGTCCTCACCCATTTTGCTCTGCTGGTGCTTCCTACCCTGTTTTCTTCCCCAAATACTCCTCTCCCTCCCAGCCACAAGGTTATTTCCACACAGTGCTCTCTACCCAAAGCGGTCTCCTTCGGTTCCCATCCCAGTGCTCCCTCCCTCCTACGTGGTGGTGTTCTGGCAGCAAATACTTCTTAGTAAGTGCATTAGTAGATGTTAGGTATAAAGGTCTTCTGGAGATATTAATCAGTGTCATTCCACTGAAGTAAATGGAGCTATGCAGAAACACAGACTAACTCACCACGTCTAGAATATGCACACTATTTTAATCATTTTAATGAATTGTCGTGTTTTATTGAAACGACAGAATGACTGCAAGTGTAAGGATGGATTTCGGGGGAATGGAATTGAATGCACACCCATAAACTCATGCCTGGAACAAAATGGAAAATGCCATCATCTGGTGAGTAATTAATCATTCCCTGAACAAAGTGTTCAGATACATATCACAACTCGCCTCCTGCGCACACCATAGAATTTCCTTGCCATTTCAAGCCTGCAATTGCTGTTTGAGTTGGAACAAAGCTTTCCAAGCAGTGCTACAAGCACCAAAAATGCTATGTGAAGCATGTCAGTATGGTACGTGCACTAAGGACAGACTGCAAAGGGCTGCTTCCAATTCTGCCTGCACAGAAGGACTATCTCGAGGCTGAATAAATACATGCTGCTTCTCTACCAGCAATTACAATTTGGACGCGCTAGCTTATTGGGATGTTTACCCAAGTCACACATTTCCACGCAGGTATCTATCAGCTTTATCAGTAGCTGCATGTGTTCAGCAGACCTGCAGGCTCTGTAGTGTCTGCAAGAGCCGCACCAGCCTCAGGCAGGACACAAGGACAGAGCTAAAGCAAAGAGCATCGGGGGGCAGGGGATGGATCTGCCATAGTCGGGTGAAGGAACAGGGCCGAGTTTATGTAGGGAAGTACCAAAGGGTGGAGCAAGGGTTTAGATTCCTATAGACATAGTGCATGGCGGGCAGGTGAGGGTGTTAGTGCCCTCAGCTAGTGGAGTTTGTCCTACAGGAGAGTGAGGACATCCATGGAAGATGGTAAGAAGATCCTCTGTGAAGTTTATGTTTGTATGTGAATGGGTTTCAGTAAGGGGCTTTACAGGCCATCCTTGCTCTTGAGTATTTGATGAATTTTCTCTTTCTGGTTCAAAGGCAACTTGTCAGTTTGATTCTTCTGGCGGCTGGGAATGTGTGTGCCCAAAGGGCTATGAAGGAGACGGTAGAATATGCTATGGAAATGCTGCAGATGTAAGTAAGATGGTCATCTCCTCTGAGCACAGGACCTACTGCACAGTTCTCACACTGGATCTTAACCAGAGAAATAGCAAAGCCATTATAAACAGTTAGAAAAATATGATGCCCACCAGCGCTATCTGCAAACAGTGTTCCAACTGGAGACACTTGCCTGATAGAAGTGAACTGTTGTGTTTAAAAACATGGCTTGGAAAGGGGCCTAAGGGATCCAAGCATATTTCTTTCTTAAGACAAATTGAAAAATGCCAGCCCCAGGGGCCTAACCTGCAGAAGTGCTAAGCACTCACCTCCCAGCTGGGAACAGCGAGCACCCAGCTCTTCTGAAGTTCTGCCTTGAGGTCTATGTCAGTGGAAACTGTCAATGTATCATGTTAAAACGAACCATGCTGACCAGCAGGCAAATAAAACCAAAACAACTAAATTGATGACATAAATATGCATTTAACAGGATAGGAAAAATGAAAGTGTCAGCTGTCCCAGCCATCGGCAATAATCTTACATAGCTCTTAGCACTATCTGCCATCCCTGCTCATATCCTCATCTATCTCAGTTCTAAGTACTGTGGCAGAATAAAGGTTCTCCACTTGCAGCATGATGTGCAAGACGCTGTACAAATACCAACCAAAACAACATACCTTCTTTCTATTGATTTTGCATGCAGTTAAGAAAAGATTTAGGTTTAGATTCCCAGAAAATTTACAGTTAGCCTGGGGTCAGTACATGTTACATACCAAGGTCAGGTACACTTAATGCACTTAAGCAATAGATGGCCTGATTTTCAAGAGTTGGTAACTCACCGTTCCCATTACAGAAAGCATCAGTACTAGAAAAACATGAATGTCCTCCCTTTTCACATAAACTGAAAACCTCCTCCTCCATGTCACATCAGCCAGGCCAGACACAGTGGGTTACACCACAAGCTACAGCAAGAGTACTTTGGTACAGCTAATTATAGCTTACATACTCATTGCTCTTTTTCTTTCCAATCAGGAGTTATCTACTCTATCAGAAGCAGCTGCATTTAACCAATGGATTAATGTAAGTACACTTCATGGTTGATTTTTTTAGTATGTTCAAGTCTGCAGAAATACATGAGCCTTGTAGCCTTTACAAAACGGGAACCTCACAGCAATGTTCCCATCCCAGAGCAGAGGCCCAAGCTCTGGAGAGGCATCGGAGTGCCTCTCCCACCTGTCACGGCAGGGCTGATCATCTGGTTCCTTATTTCTGCCTGAAAACCAAATTCTGATCCCAAATTCAGGCAAATAAGGAAGCTCCACAAGCAGAAGAGCTAGTTACAAGCCCACTTTCGGAGGCAGGGGGCTGCATAAGCCACGACTAGCTCTGTACATAAATACACTGTAGTCCAGATGACCAGCAGCAGGGTACAAGTAGAGCTGGAATATGCCCCCTCCTCTTGTGCAATAAAACCACAAGCAAGTGGAGAGGGAAGGCAATGCCCATTTTCTCATTTTCACTGTGCCCTGGAGCAGGAAAATGCAACCGTACAGCTGGTCAGCGTGCTGCTGCCACGCAGCAAGCAAGGAGGAAAAAACTCGGTCTGTGCGGGCTTGACTGAGGTGCAGAAAATGAAGGAAGAGATTAGCTTGTTTGGCTCCAGATTAGGGAAGAAACACCAAGTTAGATTAAAAAAAAAAAGTTCTAGATAGATTGATTGTCACAATCTACTTTTTATTTTCACATGCTATCATCTGTTACTAATGAGAGGTCCTACCCCACTGTGGTTGGAACCGTACGAATAAAGACCAGAACCATTTTCTCCCAAAAAGCTTAAAACCTAAATATAAGAAGTATAGCGCAAATACATGGCAAACAGAAAGGAACAGTGGTATGTTAATGAATAGCATCAGAAGCAGAAGTCACAGCGTATTAGCTGCTTTCATGCTTTTCAAAGTTAGACGGCTTGGGGATCATTAAAGCACGCAATTGCAACAGGGACCTCAGGGAGCTGCTTAGCAGAGGGGCCAGTGTGGCTAATTTAAACCAGGGCTCAGATTGCAGCACTGGACACTGTACAGAGAAACTAATGAGGTTAAAGAAATCAGCACAATAGGAGAGGCTGCTCACCTGCTAATGTGCTCTTTAGATAATGAAACAGGAGGGAAAAATACAGGTTCTGTATAATATATTAAAACAGGGATGTGGAAGTTTCTGCTACACTTCAGAGAAATGGTTCCCCTTAAATTAAATAATGGTAGCTACAAACATGAGCTAAATAGGTGTAGTTTTTAACTTCATACTTGAGCAGGAATGTGATGTTTACCACTTTTTATAACCAAATTTTTTTCTTGCTAGTCAGGAAGGATGAGAGAGGAAAGTCTGTTGCTATTTCTATGTTTAAATATTTGGAAGGCGACAGTGATGATAGCTAAAAAGATAGATGGTCTTAACAGAGACAAAATTCCCAGCTATTTAAGGGAGCCGAATCCCTTCTTGACTTAAAACCCAGTATGGGTATTGAAGGACTATCCAAAACAAGCCAGCTTCCAGGCAGCATACCAGATGCAAAAAGTAGAACCCAAGCTCATATTGCTCCCTCAAGTTTTGCAGTATCAAAAATGGCAAGTTGTGGAGCCTGTGAAAAGTTTGGAGAACCACATCTTCAGCAAGATCACATTCAAATCTTTAGCTCTCCTTTTTCTACCCCACAAAAAAATCCACGCAACTAGAAAAATCCTCTCCAGTGGAGGCTCTCTCCATCCTTAAGGCAGATCAACATATGGAAGATGAATCAGCCCATGCACACTACAGAGCCTACATGCCCATCTAAAATTAGAGCTGTCAGCAGCAAGCCCCACTGCAGTGCTAGTGGGCACAGATATCCATTGGACATCTTGAAAAATCCCAGCCATGTTAAATAGCCTTATTCCAAATGGGAACATTGTGTCATGTAGGTTTCTTATTTCACGGTTCATAATCCTTCTATCTATTAAATAGCGCGGAGTGCTCTGTAAGAGCAGGTTACTTGAAGTTATCAGTAACCACTAGTATTTATCACCATGATTATTTTTTTTTTAACATTCAAGTGCATAAAACAGAATCCATGAGACAGACTAACTTTTGTGGGAGGCTTAAGTATTTCATAATAAAAAACAGTTCTGACCTAAACATTGCTTCTGCCCTTTAAATGCTGACAATCTATTCTGTAAAAAATAGCCCCTCATTTACCATTTTTGTACAGGTCTAAGTAGTTTTGTTCAAGTCATTGCTCAGTATAATAGTTTTTCCTCTCCAGGCTGGTCACAAAGCACGTCACATATTCCACTTTGCTAAAAAGTCACCGGCTGCTATTTATAGATCGTCCTTAAGATGAATTATTTTCCCCTCTTTACTTTCATGCAGGAGGCTGAGATAAACTCAGTGTTGTCCACCACCTCAAACCTAACTGTCCTTGTGCCTTCTCTCCAAGCAATTGAAAACATGGATGAAGATGAGAAAGCCTTTTGGATGTCAAAGAGTAACATCCCAACTCTACTGAAGTACGTTAATGGTTTGGCGTTTGGGGATTTTTTTAATGAATTGCTTTTTATGCCAAACAAGCCTTTGGTTTGAAGCCACTAGAGCAAGACAGCTATTATAATTTTAAGGGAGGGACATAGGATCCCCCTTCTAGTTACAGTGGTATAAATCTCTGTAGCAACACCACTGAAAACAAAGGCATTATTTGTATTATGTCAGAAACATTTAAAGGCCAAGCTAAGATTAGAACATAGCTGAACTAGGTATTGTACAAACAATTCCTGCTTTGAACCACAGTTTTAGACACACTAAGCATATTTATCGGGGGGGGGGCGGGAAATGCAAAACCTTCAAATCCAGTTATTTTCCTTTAGGTATCATGTATTGACAGGAGCTTACAGCTTTGCCGATTTCCAGAATTTATCAACCTCTGACATGCTGCCAACATCTCTACAGAGCAACTTCCTACACTTGTCTAAAGAAAATGGGGTGAGATGACCTGCAGACTACTGTGGTATCATACACCAAACCCTGACCATCACTGCCGCCAACTTTCTTGTATTACAAAACCACACAGACATCGTGTATCTGTATTTTAAAAAGACCATGTCATAAAATTAAAGGAATAGATCAATTATATTGGGCCCTCTGGGAGAAACATTAACTTGATTTTCTCCACCACTTTACCTAACTGAAATTTGCCCACAGTATTATTTATTCCTGATGTCCCAGTAGCTGCTGCAAATGCTGAACAGTCTTGTAGCCAAGTGGAAGCACAGTCCCTGCCTGGAGCAGCCTGTGTGAACTAATTTAAGACAAAGAGCATCAGGAAAACCCAGTAATTTATTTTAGGGAACTGGGAAGGTAGGAGGAAGCAGTGATACTGCAGACATGTCCACATGTGCAACTTGATAGTCCCAAACAACCCAAAGATATTTGTAATTGTAAATAACTACAACTAACAGCCCTTCCCCCTCAGCCTTTTTATTAGCACTCCATGTCCTGAGGAGGATTTTCTGGAAATACATATGGCATTTAAGCACTTCATCCCCATTAAGGGAGGGAGAAGTTCCCACCACCAGGGAAAATCATAAAAGGGGTCCTCCAAGGCTGCACAAGAACAGGAGGGCGTGAATTGGCACAGGAGCTCATCCTGCTGCAGGGGGGGTGTAAGCACACCTACCCCGAGTCACCACCCCAGCGCAAAAAACCCCACGGCTTTGCCAGTCTGCACACTGGGAACAGCAGAGAGTCCCAAAGTCACCTCTCCTGAGGGTAACCCATCCTCTGGTGCGAGCGGAGCTGTGGTGGAGCCCCAGGCAAGCGTTTGGGAGGGTGGGGAAATCCACAGCACGAACCACTGGGAAAACAGCATCACTGCGACGCAAAAGCAAACCCTCTCTCCTCTCCCTCTTTCAGAACCTCACCCTCGAGGGTGCTCATATCGTGGCTGGTGACATCGCATCCACAAATGGGATCATACACGTTATTGATAAGGTATACGACCCTATAGGGAGGAGTTGTTCCTCTGCGCCACAAACATTGGAAAATAATTAACAGCTCTTGGAAAAAAAAAAAAAAAAGTATTTGCACAGAACAGCATTTTGTCCTGCATCTGATCCTCGCAGGTGCAACCACAGCACATGCGCTGACGCGGGGTATCTGCTCCCTTTGCAGGTCCTGACCCCCCTCCGCAGCACCGTCATGCCGAGGCTGCTGGCCCGCCTGGAGCAAATGCCCGATTACTCCATTTTCAGGGGCTACATTATTGTAAGCTTTCACATCGTTTTAAGAACAGAAGCAGTTCTCTGCTTTGTTTGCATTTGGACTGGTATCAGACTATCGGTGGTCATTCTAATTTGTTTTTATGTGTTTTCACAACAGCAATACAGCCTGGCAAATGAAATAGAAGCTGCAAACACGTACACAGTCTTTGCCCCAAATAATGATGCCATCGAAAATTACCTAAGGGATAAAAAGCCTGCTACTCTGGTATGTATTACTCACAAGACTTGTCTTAACTCAGTATCTCATCTCGGTTTTAAGTGGATGGATTGAGAGGCCAGAGAAATAGGAAGAGGCATTTGTTTTCCAGAAATCCAGTAAGTTTGGTTTTGTTTTTAACACCAGAGACGGTGATGAGGGATGGATCCACCTATATTTTCCTGGCTTGCTGGAAGAGCTTAGCTATTATGGGTTTTGTCATTCTCTAGATTAAAACCATGCTGATAATATCCAAGACGTTTCATCAGTAGACCTTTTTTCGTTGCTCTTGTTTTTGCAAAGATCAGTACAAGAATGACCAGGAATAACAAAGAAATGAGTTTCCTAGGTGAACAAGTCCAGTCCCTTGTCATCACTAGCACCCCCACCATTAATAATGCCACAAAATATTCTGACTCTTTCTTAAAACTGTCCAGATGCTTGCCCTGTCACTCCTGCAGGAACGCTATTGCCTGGCCACTTTCTGCAGACCATTTCTAATCCCAGTTTACAAGCACCATTGGCCAGTCCCAGGGCTCACAAAAATTTCCTAAAAAAAACCCCATTGCCGATGCCCACTCCCAGGAGCCCCACACCAGGACCATGCCTGACCTGGCCACCAGTTCCTCCCACCAGCGCAGACGTGTCCATCCCACCTCCCCTGCCGACCTCAGTCCTCCTGCCCAGAGCTAGTTTATATTATTTTGACAGTACACCTCTGGCCAGTTTATAGTCCTTTATTCTTATGCCAAGAACATGCTTTAGCTGAAACAACTTTCTCTGGCATTTGCACCCTGACGTATTTACGAGGCCAAACAGCCTCCTCAATCCTGTCAGTCTCCTCCCAAGATAAGCTAACCGTTTCCTGCGTCATCCCAGCGCCTTTCTTCATACTTGCTCCAGTTTGAAACAGCTTTATCGAATGCACATATCGAGAGCCACACCTTGCAGAGGAAGCTTCGCCCATCACTTGCTCAATGACATTAATACTTCTCTGCCTCTTCCATAAATATTTACTCTGCCGCACTCTGTCCCTGCTTTCATGGTCTCCATTTATGACCAGGAAGCTGAGGAGCACAAGGTTCAAGTGATTCGTCCCAAAACATTTACCACCAACCGGCAGACCCACGGCAAAAGTCCCGCTTGCTGCCTCACCGGAAGAATTCATACATGATTAAGTTACATCTGCTCAAATGACTTTTGAACGCTATTTTAGTTGTTTTGTGACACGATATCGTCATTTCCACATCACTGTAAGAAGCATTTCTAACAAACTTTGAGAGACACATAGGACATCAATCCCATTGGACTCAGGTTACACACACAGAGAAATCCTTTCCATTTCCACTACTTAGCAATGTTTCTTCTGTCTTTCTTCCATCCTCTCAACCTTGCCTGGTGTGGCAATCTGACAAAGAAAATCAGAAAACAGCTGTAAGGTTAAGCCTGCCTAAGCCTTATTCTCTTCATGAAACAAACACCTTGGGAGAACTCTGCCGCAGAGGGGAGAGCTCGGCACAGGGAAGAGACCCCATTTCTTGGCCTTGATGAATCAAGGTTTTGTTCTCACTCTGCTGGTGATTAAAGACAGAAATGAAGATGGATGAGACAGACTTAACTTTTCCTCCAAAGCATCCAAGTTGGGAGGATTAAATAGGGTTGGACACTGCTGGAGATTAGCTCTATCTTAATTCCCACCTTCTTGCCTGCAAATATTTCTTTTTCAAATCCGTGGAAATCAAAATAGAGTGGGTCCCACCCTAAGAGATGTAAAGACCACTATTTCACCCTATGGGCAAAGCCAGGCAACGTCACAGATCTTGCAGCCTGGGGTTGCTTCATGCTTTCACACACTTTGAAGGAGTGGAAGAGCGAGGATTGACCATCCCCATGGTCAATAAAAGTTTCATTACGACAGGAATGCAGACTCTCCACCATAGGAAATGGGAAATAACCTGCTAGCTGGAGAAGCTTCTCCTTAAATTCAGGCAATCTATATTTGGCTTATACCCTGTGGGAAAAGCTATCCCTAATAACTTTTCATGCTTTGTTACGTAACTCTGAGTTTAATTGTGTTTGCAGGACGAAAGCCAAGTCCGCTATCACATTGTGCTGGATGAGAAGCTGCTGAAGAACAACCTGCACAACGGCATGCACAGGGAGACCATGCTGGGGTTCTCCTACCAGGTTGGGTTCTTTCTCCACAACGGCCAGGTAATGTTGTCTCCACTTGCTTGGAGAAACAGGTTTCCTGCTTTTTACGAATCCAGCTTCAAAATTAAACTAACATGCAGTCAAAAGGAGCAGTGCACCCCACATTAGCTTCTAGGATGCAACAGCACAAAAGTTGTCACTCAAATGCAATGCCTTTCTCAGACCTGCTTAATTCAAAGTCACCCTTGAAGGGATCTTTGATCGAATTTAATTTCAGTTATACTGTTCACATTTAGCATTGCATTTTAGAAGCTATTGTGGTGAACATGCATCTCCAGCAGCTACAAGCCTGCATTGCAAAGCAGTCATTAATCTGACTTCCAAGAGCTATTACAAAAATCTGCCTTCAATTATAAAACATTAATTCTATTTTCTGTGGATTTACTCCACTTTCAACCTTACGAGCTCGAAGCGTTTGGCAACAAATATGAATTGCCTTTCAACACCACTCATGGGAAAGTCAGGCAAAGCAAGTTTAAGTGACACACCCAATTCAGTGGCACAGCTGGGAAAAGAACTTGGTCCTCCTCCTCCTCCTCCTCCGGCCCAGAGCTCCCTCTGGGCACAGGCAAAGGAAGACAGAAACTTCTCACCAAAGCAGTTTCAGCCCTGTTGTTTGCTCTGCCCGCAGCAGAGCCTTGGAAAAGCGTCTGCTTGTGGGGCTGTTGTTGGTGTGGGCACGATGGGAGCGTGGGGTAGCAGTGAGATGATGAAAGCCCTCCTTGAAGGAGCAGCTGCTGGGAGGGCTTCCCTGAAGCCCATCATCCCTCCCCAGACAGCAAACCCAGCTCTTGGCTTACTTTAGGCTCCTTCTTCAAAACCTTTACACCCCACAGTGGAAAAAGCTGCTCTGCCAAATCCTATTGCTAAGAAACTTCAACAGGCTGCATGACATCTCATGCCCTCCAGTCCAGTGAAGCTCTTAAATGCAACTGGGATGTGAGCAAGTGCTTGAAGTTAACTGCATTCTTCGGTTTTCCCTAAGCAAGGCTTGTAGGTTGCTCCTCCTTTCACTTGCTACTGCTCTAGTTGCCATATAGCTACCAAACAGCTCTGCTGCTTTCTAACTGATGGCATTTCTTTTGCAGCTATTCATAAACGATGCTCCTATAAGTTATACAAATGTTGCAACAGATAAAGGAATTATTCATGGATTGGGAAAAGTCCTGGAAATCCAGAAGAACAGATGTGATATTAATGATACCGTGATCACCGTAAGTGGTTCTGTTCGTATATATGTTTAAAGGCCCATCAGAGAGATCTATAGCCAAACACAGCTAAAATGTTCAGAATACATGACACTATTTCCCAGTAAGGAATGCATGCATTTTCAGCAAAAGGTATTCCTACCAGAGTTTTAGCATCTATTATGACTGCTTTGATGCTGCAATTGGTGTACTGACAGCCTGGGTAAAATATAATTAGAATAGCACAGGAATAAGCAATTTCTGAGCTGTAATCGTCAGAAAATTATAGCAATGCACTACTCTAATGCATCTTCTTAGCCAGACCACTTGTTTATAAAGCATACAGAAAGCAAAAAAAAAGAAAAAAAAAAAGGAAAATAAAATATTTTTAGTGAGGAAAAATGTTTCTTTTCATTCCAGGTATAGATTACCACTGCCCATACACATGAACTCCTCCTGCCCTCCGAGTAAAGCATTCTCCCCGTTTAGTTCCTTTTACATACGAAATACAAATGGTTTTACATTCCTCTAAAGAATAAGATGTGGTTTCCTCAAACTGCCAGACATATGTTCCCTTTGTCTTTTCTCCCGAGTCAAACAGGACAGCAAACAGGCAGCTTATGTCCCTGTTTATGGGGCATGCAACAAACCAGTCAAGGAAGACAAAATAACACTTGTGCTTCAGTTAAAGCAAATTTAACAGGCATGAACTTCTGTAGCTTAATTCTTTTCCTTGGGATACAGTCCCATATTTGAGTATATTTCACTGAAGTCTTTCCCCAGCTTTGCTCAGTCAGGTTCTTTGCACGTGGTCCTTTGTTTTCCCATGGAAAATTATTTTCCCTGCTATGTTCAAATGCAGCAACATACTTAAACATTCCTTTAAGCCCTGCTAAAAGTAAGGGCATAGTTAGCTATACAAGAATAATATTAAACATTGTGTACTAGGTACAACACGTATCTAAGCATTTTGCAGAAACTGACCTTAAATGTGCAAATGAGTCGCACACACACATATATATAACATAGGACATACACACAGTGAATCTTCCATTTCCAAGCTGCCTGTGCACCACAGGCAAACTGTGTCCAAGTTCAAGATTTGCCTCTTATTGTGCTTTTGATGGGGAGGCCTTTGGGAAGCATTGCTTTAGAAGAGCAAAGAGAAATATCCAAAAGAGCTTTCCTTCTCCTTCCCCCTGGGAGAAGGCTTCCCCTGGGGTGTCCCTACAGACCCACTGGTAGGGATGTTCTTCCTTGCTGAGCAGTCTGGCTACCCTCGCCACCTTTACCAAAAGGATTATCCTGATTATGCACCCTGAGGGCTAGGTTTAGAAATATAGCTGCAAACTATGCATTTTCTATTAAACAACCTGTCTGGAGCTCTATACAGTCTACTAACTACCTCCCATTTGTGCTGCTTAAGGAAAAGTGCAGAATTTGTTCGCAGCCATCAAGCTGTCCCCCAGGAACAAAAGAAATAGTAAGTATTTTATCGTTAGTGCTATTTTTTTTTTTAATCAAAACTAAGCATAGATGCATTCAATCCTGGTTTTAATATAATTGCCTCAGTTTCAACAAAAGTTATCATAGTTACTTCAGCCTGCTACATACATTACTTGCAGTCAATAGACTTGATCCACCCTGAGAGCAAGGGAGCAGAATCAAGAGCAGCTTAAAGGTCATTTTATCCTGAAAGACCAGTTTCTAGTATGCACTGGGACATGTGAAGCCTCCTCTAACAGCAAAGGTTACCTCTACCATGCAAAACCAAGGGAGTTGAGCACGGTCTGGAGTATGCTTGCTACAGGAGGAGTTACAGAAGCAGCTTTTAGCCCTTCAAATCAGAGATGTACAGAAGGGCAAACTCAACCTGGGCCCAACAATATGCTGTGAGTTATGGTCACAAGGAGACTTGGAGACTATAGAGACTTTGGATGCTTAGGTCCAACACAGGAAAACTGCAGACATTTAGCAGGTCCCTGTCAACCACGATAAGACCTAGAGTTTCTTGGCATCTAAATTTCTCCGGCAATGCCCCTCTGCTGTGATTATAGAAGTGTATTTTCCTTTATACATTTATTTTTTAATTAATTATGTCAGTAATAGGATTCCAAAGCACATCAAGTCCCATCTGCCTCATTAAAGTAGTCGGCTGGCAAAGCCAAACTGAAGTGCTCGTGAGTAAAACCCAAAAATATTAACATTTCCTTGACAATGAGCAGCAGGATGCTTATCTCAATCTTCTAACAAGTGTACAATGACAGCAGCAAGTCTTCTTCAGCAAGCAATCTTTCCCAACTGTGTCCAGACCTGGAAGATAACATTTCAACAGCTGTTTTTGCAGAACTTCGGCTTTCAGCTTTCCAAAAAGAATTAGGAAGAACAGGAAATGTGTCAGAAAAAACATAAATGTTTGTCAAATTTCAGGAAAAAATTCTGTTCAAATCTGAGCAAAGGCAGTATTAGACACATCTTTAAAATGCCACAGGGCACTGAGTTAAATTGATCATATGTTCACTAGCAGAAATCACTTAGCTAATGCATTTTTATTTCTAAAAGTATTTCCTTCATTCTCACTGTGAATGTGTGAGTCAGTGCACAGCACGCATAAAGTTAATGTCCCATTTTTTTTAAAACATTTGAAACTAGCTGATCAATATTACTCAGAAGTGCAGCTCTCTCTCCAATTTTTGTTCAGGCAGGGGAGAAGAAATACTGCATCCTCTCTGAAAACAACATGAGAACGTACACCATCCAGATCGGGTGCCAGCCAAAGTGTGCTAAAACCATCATTGTGAGTGCACCGTTTCTGTCACGGTAAAAGCCAGGAACCCCCATCACCCTCCTCATAATCCCCACTAAATACACACAGCCCTTCAAGGCGGTCCCTGACAATATCTTTATAGGCCTTTTATTCTGGATGCAGCAGAGATTGGAAGGTTAAAGGCTGCTGATGGCTGCAGCATAGGAAGGGCTGGGAGCTGATGCGGTGCAGAGGGAGCACAGGTTTTGGAAGGGTAACCCCACGCGTGCCTGAGCCCCGGCACAGTAAGGAGCGTGGCCAGAGACCAGCAGAGCTGAAACGCTGCTAAAAACCCAAATCTATCGTTCACCTCCCGCCGGCAGCCATCCCAAGAGACGATACCCGGCAGCCCCCTGCTTGCTACCCTGGTCTTGACCCTCAGCCTGGCATTTCTTGGTTTCCAGACCAGGGAGTGCTGCGCAGGTTTCTTCGGGCAGCAGTGCCAGCCCTGCCCGGGAAAAGCAGGGAACGCCTGCTTCGGAAACGGCGTCTGCCTGGACGGCATCAACGGCACCGGCACCTGCGAGTGCGGAGAGGGGTTTGTGGGCACAGCCTGCGAAAGCTGCGTCGGAGGCAAATACGGCCGCAACTGCGATCAAGGTACTGAGCACTCCCGAACCGCACAGGCACCTTCGCCAGTCTTGTCAGATGTCAAGACCTTCCCCTCAGACCTTCTAACCGTGTCCGTTCTAGATCCTGGAAAGGTACTTCACCCTCAGGGTAATAGGCCAGTCTTAAAAACAACATTAACCCCTTTTCTTTCCCCATTATGGTATTTTCTCTCGACTCCCTTCTTTGGAGATGGTGCCTCCTACTCTGGCACACTACAGCCTTAGAACAGCATCCAGGGAGAATAATCCTCCTTAGCACTGCTTTCTCACCAATGCTTTCCCATTAAAATACGGTTTCGGTCCCTGTGTTTGGGAATAGAGGAAAGATAAGCACATCTTGAATTTAGATTTATTCTGTAGGTAGAAGCCAATAGGCACAAGCCAAAGTGTTTCTTGAAATAGCCTAGAGCAGAAGGTGCCGCCAGCAGAAGCTGTCTGGGCCATCCCTCCTGCCCTGCCTTCCCCCGCTGCCCTGCCCAGGGTTTCTCCATCTCTCCCCGCAGCGTGCGCTTGCGTCCACGGGAAATGCAGCGCCGGGATCGACGGGGACGGCTCCTGCGAATGTGACGTCGGCTGGAGAGGGGTGACATGTGAGACCCGTAAGTGTCCCCTCTTTTTTTTCCTGCGGCGAGAAGCGAGCATTTCGGGAAATGCCAGAACTACAGCAGTGATCGGATCCCAGTGCACTAGCAGATATCCAGCAGCTTCCCACATGCACTGAAATACGGGTGACACTCCTCTGCTACAGCAATTAATCACCGTATTAACAGAGAGCCAGCTGAGATACCGCTCATGAGACTTAAATGCCTTACTTGGCTAATTCTCTACTTGTGTCATCCTGTATCTGTCCCAAAAGAATTTGTTAAGGCTATATATTTTGCAGAGCAGAGTTACCTAGCACATTTTGACCCTTGGATCAAAAGCCTCTCAGGTGCTTCACTAAATTGATTTAGCTATACAACTCTGGATATTAAATTATGTTCTTGCCAATAAAATAAAAATTCATTAGAGAATAAATCAGTTGGTGTTGGCTTAATACAGCTCCTATATCCAATAAAACTATATTTTAGTTAAACATAATTTAAATGTATTAAATAACTATTTCAGAACTCTATGTATAATATTATGAAATAAAAAAATGGTACAAGCACATTAATAATAACATTCAATATCAGTTTTTAAATTTGCTCAGGGAAAAAATAGTAATGAAATGAACATAATAGAGTTGCTATAGTTGCTATATCTGAGCAAATTTCAGTTCCTTTAGAAAACCTACACCTATACAATTAAACTAAAAATGTGCAAAACTCGCCGGACTAAATACAGATACATGACAACAGGTGAAATGTTTTTCTGACTGACTGACATGCCTCTTCTTCACAACTGAATTTCAGTGGTGCCCACTGCTCTCTACAGATGGAGTCTCTACACAGACTAAGAGCAGGGTTGCCTGGTGTACAACTCGGACTCCAGCTCTGCATGGTGGGAACAAAAGACTGGGAACTAGAAGGATGTTGACCCCAAAGTTTCTAATGCCAGTTTCTTTTTTTTTTCTTCCTATTGCAGAAATCAAAGACGACGCATGTAACGCCTCATGCCATACCAGCGCTAAGTATGTATGAAATCCACTTATGTGGAGGAGAGGGGGAGAAAAAGGGGATCTCTTGCAAGGCAAAAAGCATAGGCCACCTTGCTCTTTATGAAGACTTCTCAGCAGCATGGATAACACTCATGTTTTCCGCCACAGAGATAAAAAGCAATGTTAATGTAACATATTTGGTGAAGAGGTCAAAAAGTTCAAAATGTGCATGTTAAAGGGGGAAACAAATGGGGGCGGGGAGAGGGGAAGCAGGAGAAGAAAAAAAAAAAGTGAGACATCCTACTATGTAGTATACAAAGAAATGGAGCCTGCAGCACTAAAGAAAACAGGAGGTCAGGGCAAGACTGATCACAAAGGTGGGTTTCTGAGGTTGGCTTTATCTGCTCCACCTATTTGGCCCATCTACCACAACACTCATAATTGAGAAATGCCATTGGCACTAGGGACTTCAAAGAGCGCTGCATTTGGCAAGAAACAGCTCTCCTCTTTGCATCAAAATATAAAACAAAACAAAAAAAAAAAAGCTCTCAGCTGTCCAGCACCAATACTGGGACACTAACTAGTTTTCAAAGGAGCAAGTCACCCCCATTGAGCCATTTACTGAAGCGCACCCACCCACCAGTGTTGACCAGACAGCAAGATTTACATTACCCAAGATATTTAAAAAACAAGGCAAGGTGGCTGGAAAGACTCCTCGTTTTCAGCCACAGCTCTTCCATAGGAGCAGAGAAACCAGAAGGGCAAACCCCCTTTCTCCCCAGATATAGATCATTCTCTCCCCCACGTGTTTGTGAACTGCAGTTCACAGCAGTGATTTAACCAGGCTTTTTGGCAAAACTCCACTCTTTAATTTGCGCAGGGGGATCCCACACATGCTGGCATCAAGACTGTGTTTCTGAAAGGAGAAGATGACTGTTCTTTCCCTAAGCCTTATCCATCCCCTCCCGTACCCCTGTAGGTGTAAGGATAGGCGCAGGCATGGCAGGAAAGGACGGGATCACGCTGGTTGTGTTGTGACATTGTCCCTGGGTGACATCAGGGAGCAATCCCTGTATTATGCAGAGCTCACGGGGCAGTAAACCCACACTTGCATACAGAAGGGCAAACGTGAACCCAGAGGACTCAGACACCTGGCTCCCACCTCTGGGCATCCGTTCTGCTGCATCCCTCAATAAATTGTGTGCACCCAAACAAACATTTTGGCACAGTTTTGGGGTGAGCAGGCATGAAACTTCTGGAGTTCTGCACGAGAAAATAGGACACTTGATTACCAAAGCGTGCCTTTTTAATACTTAAAATAATACATCCAAAATGCATTTGGAAAGCTTGGTCCAACTAGGTTCATTTTTATGGTTGTAACTACATCACACTATATGGTTAAACGCCTTGTTATTTCTATGTAACATACCTTCAGAACAATGGACAAAAACAAGGGCTGTACAGAAGACCTGACTACTTTTTTCCTTTTTTTTTTTTTAATGTCGTCTCCCTCTTTTTACTTCTTTAGCTGCCTTCTCCTATCAAATGGCACTGCCTATTGCAAGTGTGCAGCTGGGTTTGAGGGGAACGGGACGTTCTGCACAGGCAAGTGGACTTTGTTTTTTCCCTTTTGGAAAAAAAACAAAACAAAACATGCTTGAAGCACTCTGTGGTCACGGTGGAGCTGGTGAGAGATGAGCACTTCCCTATGCACCAGTTAAAAACCAGGGATTGCTGCCAGTTTCCTCAAAACGAGCAAGAGCCCAACAGGTGCAGGTTCATATCAGACAAAGGGCTCAAAATCTCCGAGTTGCAAGGCACTATGCTAAGGGAGACCAGAGAAAAGGGAACATGCCGTGCACGACCAAGGCCCCATTGTTTGCAGAGTAATGAAACTCGGATTATGACTTTTACTCCTTTTCCCACAAAGCCCAGCAAAGAGAGGCCAATTCAGGGTACAATAGCACTTCCAGCTATTGGAAGCTGTATAGTCCTACCATTTCCTCAGCTTTCTGAACTTGCACGGATTTCTAGGGTGATAAAATCAACTTCTTTAGACCAGAGAGTTCTGAGAGATCCTCAGAAAGAGACAATAGCAGCTTATCCTAGGCATCCGTCCAAGAGTCTGGGATATCCAGACTTACAAAATAGACTGCTTCCAGCTACAGTGATTGTAATTAATTTTACAGTTGTTTTACTTAATCCTTAACCGATTAAAATACTAATGCTTTGGGGAACAGAAGCATATTTGTCTACCCACAATGGCTAGCAGGGTCCTAATCCAAGATTTTAGCACTCCTACCCCAGCTGCTTTCATTTTCTTTTCTGGCAGAAATCAACTAAATCCATTTTAATCTACTGATGGGAAATTCCCCAAATGCAGGAAGAGCAGGGTGACACAGGTCACCCACAGTGGCTCTGCACTCTCCCTTATTCCCCTATACAGGATTCCAGGGCAAAACCAGTTACAGGACAAGTCATCTCCCCAGTCTGGCTGTTACAGCTGCTGAAACAGCAATTTGGGGTCATTTGAGGCAAAAATTAAAGCAATGTTTGGGCTGATTTGATTCACACTGAAGATCAGAAAAGGCTCCCTCCCTGCTCTCAGGGTAACCCAAGCAAACTCAATTTGCAAGCCTCTGACTCATCCAAAGTTGGAGAAACAGCAGGAGTATCCATCTGAATAACACCCAGGACTTTTTGTCACAGGAGGACTGGTTGGTGTTACACTCTAGGCATCCTGCAAGAGAAGGCATACGTCTGTGTGCAGAAAGACGCAAGCTAAGGGAAAGCTTCAAATGGTCTTTTAATCCAGAGAACGTGAAAGTGCCTTTTCGGTGCCCAGTTGGAATAGGCAGAATTGGAAAACTGAAAGTTACAGAAAGTCAGTCCTTGATGAATCCTTACCTTCCAGACTCCAGGCATCTTCTCAGCTTTCCCTCTTGTAATCAATAAGATGTAATAAATATTTGGTACTAATGAAGTTTATGACCTCTTAAATCAGATTCTGTGTTCAGAAAATGTTAGCAAATCCCTTTAAAACATAGAGACAGCTTAACCTGAAAAAGCAAAAAGCCATTTAAGCACATCAAGTTTAATCTGGGTTGTTGTCACTGCTCAGCTATTGACGCTTGCAAAACCAGCAACGGTGGCTGTTCTGCCAAGGCAGAGTGCAGAAGAACAACGCCCGGCAATAGAGCGTGTGTCTGCAACGCTGGCTACACCGGAGATGGAATAGTCTGCATCGGTAAGCATTTGCAATCTCTTATATATCACGTGGAGGAAAACTACAGGAGTGAGTTTTCCTGTAGATGGAAGATCCTTCTTCCACTATGACCCAAAATGCAGTTTCCTGATACTATAGACCCTGATGCCAAAGGCATCTCTACCTGCCACATGGTTGATATTACTTGGCAAACCATGCAACTACAGCAGTGTGGTGTGACACCAAAGCTTTATTAATAAGATCTGCCTCTCAGCAGAGATCAACCCATCTTCAGCAGCTTGATACACTCGTGCTCCTCTGACCACTGCCAACTTAAAGACTTTTAGGCACTGTTGTACCATACCTCGCCCAGGTATGGTTTTAGAAACGCTGACAGCAGAGTATTAGCCTTCACCAAGACAACTGCAAGATAGACTGAGGTATTAAGTAGCTACGGGAATGAGTTTCATTGATTCACAGTTGTCATAAATCTGCATTCCTAGTATGCTCTACTTAAAATTCTCCCTTCCTGGGTTTTCAGAAGTCACTTTTTTTCCCCCCTGCCATTATACTGTTTCTCTTTTATAAAGAAATCAACCCTTGCCTGGAGAGCAACGGTGGCTGCGATAGAAATGCAGAGTGCACACAGACTGGACCCAATCAAGTGAGTACTTTGTCAGTGCAGGTAAATAAGACTGGCCAACTGTTTACAGTGGGTAAGGGAAGATTTCCCCATCTCAACTTTGTTTTTAAATGGAAAAGTGGATAACAAAAATTCTGAAGACTATATGCTTCCCTCAAAAAGCTATTTGAGGGGGAGTGCAGACAAACATGAAGAAAATTAATTTCAGTAAAACAAATCTAAAATTGCAGAGGAAAGCAGTGTTTTGCTGTTTCAAGAGCAGTTGTTTTTCTCCTTTGGGAGGTTTTGATGTGAAAACCTGACAGTTTGAAAGTATTGCCAGATAACTTTTCTTTCACTGTTACAGAAACCGTCCATGGAAAAATTCCATTTCAGACTAGCCCTTCTCCCAGCATAGCTCAAATGTATTCACAAGGAAACAAAGTGGCCTGAATCATAGTTCTCATGTAGGAGTTACAGCATACTGGCACCCACTCACTCCTCCGCTGTTCTGCATCTCCCATGCAGAAGTACCACATACTCTCCAAAGAAAAAGAAGTATAAAAGGACAAAGGGGGAAAGGAGAAACAAATTGGCGCAGGCAATCAAGTGACACAGATTAGCATTTCTATTTTTAGAACAGTTTCAGAAGCTGAACACCCTGATTGCAGCACTTCTTATCATCCCTCTATACTTTCATATTGGCTATTGGCAGGACTGTAATCCTCCCGCAAGCGCTGCACAACAGTATTTCTTCAGGAGCAATGCAGGAAACAGCAACCAGGAATGAGAGGCCACCTCGTGACTTCCAGTTGTCCAGGGACAGGGGGGCAATAACCCAGTCAGCCCTTTGTACCAATACGGATCAATTAACTCTTTGCCTTGACTCATTTGCAAGTCAGTACATTTCTGGTGGGAGCACAGAGCCACTTAACTCCTTCCCCATCCCTCTAGACAAGACAGGTGATGGCTATTTTCTTCCATACACCCTCACTAGGGATAGAAGTAGTACCTACAACATGATTATTTCTACTTCCTTACCCATGGGAATATAGTTAACGTCAGAGAAATAATAACCACTACAAAATCCCAGCGCTGTAGAGCCAAACTTAAAGGACAGAAATGCGTCTGCTTTCTGTAGGGCTTTCAGTCACCCAAGCGTATAAAACACTGCTATTACACTGCCTTGCAGTTTTATTTCTGCTGCAGAAATCTCCTTGAATTTTCAATCCCCTACATTCTAAATTGAGAACCGTTAAGCAGCAAATTGGAGAGGAAGATAATAAGAAAATTAACCATGTTAATTTTTCAACTTTGTGATAACTGCAAGTGCAAACCAGAGTAATCGTGACATGTCAAATGCATTATGGCTGCATGGGAAGCTGCCAGTAACATCAGGACACAATTCCAAGTGTGTTTTGTAGATCTGTTTCATCACTTAAAAAAAAAAATAGGGGAAGGGAAGAGAGGGGAATACCAATCTATGCAAACAAATGAGGGAAACAAATTAGGGGTTTAGCCTGTTTTGCCAGCAAGACAAGCAAGCACAGATGTCAAAGGGGTCATTTCAAATGACCAGGACAGCAGAGGAGAGATGAATAGGCAGGGAAAGGGCAGATTCAGCCTCTTGGAAATTGTTATTCCTCAATCTCAGTCCATGGTTGCTCATGCTGGCTAAGAAACTGCTGCAGGAGAGATGATATACTTTTAGTTTAATAAATTGCACACCATATCACTATGAAATAATCTGGCAAAAAAGTAAATTAAATATAAGTGTGATGAAAAAAAATCAAATATCTTTCCATGTATATACATTTTCTGGTTTTGCTTTGTAGGCAGTGTGTAATTGCTTGAAGGGGTACTCTGGAGATGGGAAAAGATGCACATATATCAGTCTGTGTTCACAAGTAAGTATCCATTTAAAGAGAGTATTTAAAGTCTTGTTATAATCATTACACTTTTGGATTTTGTATGCATTCAGAACTAAGTCAGGTATGCCCAGAATCAATTTACGTTAACTTAGCTAATCTTTAAATGTGCTTGGTTCAGTACATGCATTAGTGCTGTTGCTATTTCAGAAACTAAGTGTGCAGTAAGGGCTCTTCCTCGACCACAGCCTGGACATAACACAAGTGAGGGCCTGGACTCATCACTGAGTCTTAAAAAAAAAAAAAAAAAAAAAAAAAACACCCCCAAAACCACCACACACTTCAAATCAGATCTAGAGAAACAGCCCCTAATCTGTAGTGGTAAAACATAAGTCATGTCTTCTCAGCAAATTTTCTGTCATTGCTAGAGTTCATATAAAAAAACACTATCTGAATTTGTGTTTGGGACACAGAGGGCTTACTAATATTTCAATTACTATTAAAAAAAAAGCAGTTTCTAGGCAAGACAATTAAATAGTTGGTTCAAATGATAAGAGAGAAGTGTGATCTACTACACGGTACCTGTAATGACAAAAAAAAAAAAAAAATCTACAGTTCAGGTTGTGGATGCTCAGGGGCCAGTTCTAGCTGTTCTGGGAGACAAGTGATTGGGAACAAAACAGAACAGTCTACGGTAGATGAAAACACCTATTTTTAGTATTTTCCTGTCATTAAGTCCTCTGGTGCGGTTTGGGACCATATCTGTGCAGCCTGAACATGAGAAATTATCATGTGTCAGCATACACATCCCCTTCTCAGTCTGAAATTTTTCTTAGCCTGACCAGAGTAACAAGTCCTCACATTGCTGGGTGATAACCAGTGAAATCCGTGTTGGGGCAAAAAGGTGCTCAAGGCCCTGGGCTCTCTGGAGCAGATATTCCCAGCGGAGGTCCCAGCCTGCGGGATCACCACGGGCAGAGCTCCCATGGGGCAAGTCAAAAAGCACAGCCCCTACGGCCGAGCACAGGCTGCATCCCAAACGCATCCCTGTGGATGCGGAGTGCAGGATAGCAACGCTGCAAACTGCCGCAGAGGCAGCTTAGTGAATAGTGAAACAGGAGGGGAGAGGGGAGAATGGAAGCCTCTGCTGATGGCAAGGCTAAAAGAAAAAAAAAAAAATTCTCCACACCAACCATTTCCCTTCTTTTCCTCCACAACACACAGCACAGGGCTTCCCACGGCATTCCTCGTTTTGTCCCTCACTTATCACTGCAGGCTGAGAATCAGCCACGTTCGTTTCACACGAGCCAACTCACATACTGCAAGTCACACATTTGCAAGCAACACGGCTCTCTGCACCAGCCACATCACTCTGCTTCTTGGCAAGCTGCACCAGGGACATATCCACTCTCCCGTGCACATTAATCCTTTGTGCTCCGAGCGCAGCGACAATAATTCTCACCCTCTGGGCCTGGCCTGTCAGCAGAGTTTCTCCAACCTTGAAAGGCTGCAGAGATGAAAGAGCAAGGGCAAAAACAGAAGCTGGAGGGAGGAGAGCTCAAAGTTATGATCTACTGCTTCCTATGATTTTGTATGCTTTTGCCTTTTCCTATGCCTTGTTCCAGCAACTTTGCTTCCAATTGGCTAATTATAGCTATTAAAAAAAAAAAAAAAAAGATAGTCTTGAAAACTGTTACTGTCAAACCAGGCTAATCTGACTTCCCTTTGGCAAACCCCTGTGCGGCAAAGCTTCATGCGAAGCTACGATAAACCCAAGATTGCCAACAGTCCACCTAAAGCTAGCCAAATAAATAGCAAAAGCACCCAGACCCACTACTCACTACGACCTGTCAAGTCAGGCCCCACTGGCAGCTCCCAAAGGAGCTTCTGCTCCCACTCATGGTCCATGGGAAAGGATCTCCCAGATGACCAGCAACAGAAAGGACACCAACGAAACAAGCACAAGGAAAGAAAACAAGATGGATTCTCAATTTTTCCCAATTTGCTCTTAAGTCCAGGATAGAAACTTATTTGCAGACTGAGGCGCTAGCTGGGGAGCACCCACTTGTGACCGGGCAGAGCTCTGAACCCCGGCACGCTGCTCCGGGATGAGGAACGTCTCCCCTCGGCACAGATTTCTTCCCGGGGGCAGGCGGCCGGGTGAGGTGCATCGTTGCTGCTCCGAGCCTTAGGTCGCACCGGTAGCGCACCCGAGGGCAGACAGGAGGTGTTTTGGAGGAGAGCACGTGTGGCGGGTCAACAGGCAGCCCTGCGGTAATGCTCCTCCAGAAATCCAGGCTCCTAGCACCGTAAAAGTGATTTACGGCTATAGTTCCCTTCAGTGTAAGTCAATGCTGCCTCAGCAGAGCGGCTAAGACTCATCCCCAAGGTCCGGAATGAAACCTGCCTGGAAATCTTTTGGATCCTTATAACACCATGAACTGAAGATATAAGGAGGTAATCAAAACTACATCCTCTGCATAAAATGAGTTATTTCTTAAGAACCTTAAATGCTCTTTATTGTTTGCGAGAAGGTATATACTGCCAGAAGTTCCAGTAAGATCTTGTTTTGAAAAACTGTTGGGATTAAGTCTTTCTAAGCTATATACATTGGGGGAAAAAGTGGTGAACTAGAATTGTCCTGCAGACCTGGCAATGAAGGAACTGAATATTTTAAATCTTGATCTTACAAGAATAACGGAGGCTGCAGTGAATTTGCCACCTGTAATGACACCGAGCTGACAGAAAGGACCTGCACCTGCAAACGTAACTACATTGGGGATGGATTCAAGTGCCGAGGCAATATCTTCCAGGTAAAGTGCTGCACGTGTTTGCTGTCCCTTATTTTTCTTCAGATAGTTATTTAATACAGTGGTTGTCTCTTGAAATATGCCAGTTTTTAACTTGAACAAATTGGTAGGTCTACTGCAGAATTGGAAATAACCCCAATCCAAGAAACCAGGAACAGGACACTGCAAGATAATCCTACCTGCCTCAAAAAAAACCAAACAAACAAACAAAAAAAACCCCACAAAAACTACAACTAATGGACAGTCGTTATGACTGCAGTACTAGGGAGTTAATACTAGTATTTTTAGGTGTCAAAGAAGCCTGTTCTTTGATAAAGCAATGTAAGAAAAGAACAGGAGCAACGCAGATGGGCAGCATTTATTCCAAGCCAGAAATCCTCTTTGTTTTCCCAAGTGCTGCATTTGTTTATACTCCACAGATGTTGCCCCATGTTTGCAGCACTTTTACAAAGTCTTGTTCTTGGTTGCAGGAACTTCTCAGGGACTCCAACACATCCAGGTTTTATTTCCACTTAGAGGTAAGAAAAAGTAAAAAGTAAAGTACTTTGGGGGGGGGGGGGGGGGTTTTTTTTTTTTTTCCCCCTCAAGGAGGGGGCAGGGAGCAGGCATGAATCTGGCCTGTATCAACATCCTTCAACTTAATTGGAACTGGATTTGGATCACCAGCCACTAATATCAGAGATGCTCTAGTTTAAACTATTAACTGTCATGAAAACCTCTAGAGAATTAATAACAAAGACTAAGATTCCAGGGAAAAGTAGGGCCCCCAGACCAGGCATAAAACTGAAGCTTTCACCCAGTCTGAAATCTTCCAGCACATCTCTCATGAATTCTGGTGTGAGCAAATACCGCTCCTCTCCTAGCCCTGCTGCGTTTCCGAACCGCGATGCTGTTTTCAGTTGCCTCTTGGATATGTCACAGGACGCTGTTGTGTGTTGCTAGACAGTCAGCGCACACCCCAGTTCTCACTGCTTTTTGGAGACCGGCAGTAGTAATTCTCCATTTACCCTGAGCCTCAGGGCAGCACAAACTCGTACACTGGCCTGCTAGTCCAGAGACTCATATTCTTGTTTCACTTGCGCTACCACGGTAAACTAATTGCTTCCTCCCACTTCAGCAGAGCTCTCTCCCTATTTTAGTTTGTCAGTGGTCATTGCAAAGCACCAGCGATAGCCCAGGTCCATTTGTCCCTCTAACAGTAATTAATCTACTCCTAGGTACAAGCAGCCTAAATGCGTGTACAAACACATGCATATATCCACTCTTGACTATATGGAGATGAAAGGGTTTATTCATCTTCCCTTGACCAGGAGGGGATCGCCCTCCTCCACCCTCCCTACACTTAGTGTTGGGAGCTTTCCCCCTTCTCCTGTTCATTATTGCAGAGGAAACGGAGACTTGGCGATAAACCGCAGCCTTCCATTTGATACCCCTGGGCTGGGAAGGAAAGTCCACACCACGCCAGAGTTTCTCTCCCCCTTGCGTTGCAGGGAAGGGAACCCGACGTGCAACAGCAGCAGGGCTGTCCCCATCGCTGCGTGATGTTGTGTGCTCTAACGACTCATTCCTGCTCTGTCCTCTTAAATTTGGCAGGCCTTGTCTATCAGAGATATTGCAGGCCCTGGCCCTTTCACCCTGTTTGTACCTCGCACAGACGTACTAAACAGCGACCCACGAGTAAGTAAGAAGGCCAGAAGTTTTTGGGGAGCTGGCTGAGTTTTCTGGATTCAGATGCCTTGCTCAACTGCTTCTCAACTCCTCCACTTTTTGCTGCAGGTCAAGGACTGGGTTGCCAAAGGAGTGATGGCTCAAGTCCTCCGGTACCACATGGTGGGTTGTGCCAGCCTGTTGTACAGCGACCTGACAACAGTCACCAACATCACCTCCCTCCATGGGGACCCGATACACATCAGCTACTCACAGGTAACAGAGAATGAAGAGGCAGGAGACAGAATAATAAAACAGTCCGCTTTCATTCAGCTTTTTTTAAAAACTGGAATGGTTCCCTTCCCTCCCCTGATGCACAAAGATAAATAAATAGCATTAAAAGAAGGTTGCCCATTCAGCTGAAGTGTTCAGCACTTATCTGCTATGCTAACAGTGGAGTTGTACAACCCTTGCTTTGACACCAGTTATTTTATCCTCACACTCCGGCTTTATGAGCATGATGAGAGTTTGAAAAAGCAAAGGGCAATTTATTAAAACTGAAGCTACTGTTTGCTGCAAAGAAAGGATGGTCTGGGCTCACCACATCAAAGAAATCTGGCATCAGCCTCACCCACCCACAAGGTTCCACAGAAAACGTGTTTTTGTTGCCTTTCCAGAACTCACTGGTTTTGAACAACAAAGCTGAAATTATACTCCGTGATGCTGTTGGCACAAATGGCGTGATCCATGTCATAAACCAAATTCTGGTCCCATCACATATCCAGGATTTCCCCCTTAAGAAGGTATGTGCAGCTCGTTGCCATTCTCCACCCAGGGGCTTTTCCACAGTTACTGTTAGATATGTAGATCATGTAAGTCATAAAAAAAAACCCAGGGATACTGAAAAGACCTTATACAAACATCATTTGACACTGCTGAATAAGTTAAACGTTATATTTAAAATTCATTCAGGAATTACAGTTATACCAAGAACAGTATAAGAGGACTTCTGCACAGTGGCATTGATTTCATAACAAAAAGTGACTTACAGGGTAAAGCAAGCCAATATCTGCTTTTTAAATACCCACATAACGTATTTATTAGATAAGTTACTGAATATGCCTTTCTTCATAGGAAAGCCTTAAAATGGTTGCAGCCAAACATGGATACATCCTGTTCAGCAGTTTGCTAGAGGTAAGGACACAAGGCACAGCAGCAACTGGGCAAAGGTTTTAAACACGTCTCTTAAATACAAGAGCACAGACGTGGCACAAGGCATCACTGGCAGGATGGTTTTCAGTGGAGCCAAAGGGCTCACAACACCACACACAACCCTGCTCACCACGTGGTCCCTCTCCTGCAGAGGTAAGGGGGATGTCAGGTGGACCCACAGCCACCTTTCCCCTCCCCACTTAGCTCTGTCCTACCATATACCAAATTACACAGCCAAGGTTTGACCCAAATGTGATTTTCTGAGCCCAAAGTTGGGCCGTCAGCCTGGGTTTCGGTGGGCAGCCCTGGGTGATGGAGCAATTCTGAGAATTTGGTCATGTAACTCAACTTGGGCAGCTCAACTCGGGCATCTGTTTTCTTTAAAGTCATGGTGTTTGCAGGCTGGTGACCAGGCAGCCCACAGCATCCCAGTTAGACCAGACATTCACCCCATAGGGTCAACATCATTTTAGATGGAGCACTAATCCTCCACCCCAATTTTTGGTACGTTGCAGAAGAACAACCTGCTTGGGCTGATCAACGATCCTATCCACAAACCCGTCACGCTCTTCTGGCCCACAGACGCAGCTATCCGTGGGCTACCGCAGGAGCAGCTGGACTTTCTCTTCAAGAAGACCAACACAGACAAACTGGTGCAGTACCTCAAATTCCACATTGTCCGTGACGCTGCGGTAAGCCCTTGCTTTTTAGGAGCGTTGCCAAGGCCAAGACATGTGAGCCCAGACACGAGCATCTCCCCTCCTTCCTTCCCAGGTGTTGGCCTACCAGCTACCCCTCTCCACCTCGCTGAAGACCCTGCAGGGCTCCAACCTCAGCATCAGCTGTGGGGATAACAGGGAGATTGTAAGTGTTCACCCCGCTGGCACATTTACCCTTTTTGCCCCTGCTGCGGGATCTGCTCATGCAGACCCCGCCGTGCCCGTGCACAGCCCCCAGAAAGGGTCAGTGGCATCAAACCCCAGTTGATCTTCCCCAGTCTGTGCCAACAGCCACAAAACCAGGGCAGCCGCTCCAACGGATTCAGCAGGCTAGATGCTTTGTCAGACTCTTTGGAACTGTCATTTTCTCTGTTGTAAGATGCTATTTGTTCAAAACAGCTCTCAGTTACCTCAAAACTGAGGTACTAGCACATTGTAATTTCTCCTACAATGAAATACACAATGGAAAACTGTTAAAATGAACCTGGCTTTGGCAGAAGCCCCACGAATGTAGCATCTGCATGCAGACTCTGGTTTGTAAGCACTTACAAGCTAAGATTGCAGGCATGCACACAGCCTGTTAAGCCAGAACAACGACACATTTTTCTTTGCCAATGTATCATATTATACTCGGTGAGCACCTGCCCCTCAAAACATGACTAAGACTAAATGTGCATAAGGTAAACATAGGGCTGGCATACTCTGTCCCCTTCAGGAAAGGAAAAAGATCTGCTCATCTGTGAGGTTATAGCATTCAGCTATAGGAAAAGAGGTCCCCAAATTGGTTTCGGGCCCCTACAGCCATCAGCGTTACCTCCAGGATAGTTTAACACACCATCTTGCACCAAGAGCATTCCTACAGGGGAAGGATTATCCCTAACTCCCATTCAGGCCCTGGATTCAGCCTGGATTCAAGGAAGACTGGCTCCTGACTTATCACCCCCCCCTCCCCATCCCCTCTCTCAGGGTGCCCTTTTCCTGAACGACCGACAGTGCAAGATAGTGCAGCGGCAGCTGGAGTTCGATGGGGGCATCGCCTACGGCATTGACTGCCTGCTGACAGACCCCAGCCTGGGGGGACGCTGCGACAGCTTCTTCACCGTGGATTTCACGGTCAGTCCCCTTTTTTGGTCCCCCCACCCTGGCAAAGACACGGCCCAAGGGCCAAACCCCATCCTCACGGGGACCGGGGCAACACTCGCAGCAGCTTTGGCACTACGGAGATTAAGTGCCGCCGCTTCAGGCTGGCTTCATCTGTCGCCTGGGTTAGAGCTGAGGTTAAGAAGCGCAGCACAACACCCGGAAGATACACGACAGAAATCCTGCATCCACAATAAGCAACACACAGGACAAGCGGTTTCAGTGAAGACCAGCTTAGCGAGCCCTGCCCCGTTTTCCATAAGGACAGTACCTTACAAACGCAAGCATAAATTTGAGGAAGAACAGATCTTCCTATCATGCTTTTAAATTAATATAAATTCACACTGATTTGGTCATAGAGATTGCATTTACAAAGTTCCCAATTACAAAGGAACAGCGTCGCTTGTCCCAGCTGCACAAGGTATTAAGGACAGAAGACAGAGAACTGCCTAGTCTGTTGGCCGGGCTCTCAGTCTCCCACATTTCTTGCTTTCACAGAAATATCCTTTAACACACCTGGAGGCACTGTTAGCGTGGAGGAAGTTTCCTCTGTGAACTTTGATGGGTCCCACAAACAGGAAGTTTTGAAACCCATTTTGAAATGGTTTCAAGAGTAAATTTACTTCAGTTTCATTAGAATGTATGAAAAAATGACCAAAAAGTAAAAAAAATTTTCATGTAATCAGTCTTAAAAAAAAAACTTATTGGAATTTATATTTCAATTGTAAAACCAACACTTGTGTGTATCCCATCTGCTCAAGTTACCTTTTGTTTCATGATTTTGTTAAATGAAATTGAATAGATACCATTTCCTCAGATCTAGTCAGCGCTTCCTGAAAAGTAACCATTTAACTCTACTCCAAATTAGACATCCAGATCTGATGCAGCCCATGTCAATATTTGAAGAATATTCACCATCTCTTCCCTGCTTGTTTAAATCCATAGCAAAGTTTATTCTTCCAGAACTTATATTCTGGTATCAAAACTATTTTCTTGCATTGCATAGCACTAAATTAACACAAATATTTTGTTGTCATTCTCCTCTCTTCTTTCTCCAGAGTTTTTTATGTTCTGTTTCAAGTGTAGTAAGCCTACACTCTTCTCTGCTCATGTTTGCTGCTCTCATAAAACAAACTTTCTGTCCACATCAAATAGCCTTTTGTTGTCATTATTTTAATATACTTTTTTTTCTTCTCCATTTTGTATAACAGGGCCATTGTGTTAGCTGTTTCAGTAATTCAAAATGCCCTCCAGGGACAAAACCAAAGGTAATACCTTAAAATCTTGCATTTAAGCAGCCTAACCTGCTCTTCTCTGTACTTCACACAAGCAAACTCTAATAAGTTGCTTTGAAAAAAAATGAAAAGAGTACCCTCAACAGCGAAACCACACTGTTAATTGATGCCATAAAGCCTCAGGGACAAACCTGTCCCTGGGCAAACACCCAGGGGCTGGGGGGGACGACACTTGCTGGTCTCGCACAGCATCCACTGTAGCGAGCGCTTGGGCTGACTTTGGAGCAGCCCCTCCATCCTCATTAACGGCGCTTAGCAAGTCTGGACTCAAAAAGGCGGCAGGGGCCTCACACCTGCACTCTTCACACACCACGTTCTAATTCGATGTACATCAAGAACGGTGATTTAACAAGGGAAAAAAAAACCAAACCTCCACGCAGCACTCATCTTCTGCATTTTCCCCTCCTCTCTGCGCTGGCACGTGCGATGCCCAGGACGGGATCCAGCGGTGCACGTACGAGTCCTACGGGCTGCGGCGGGACGGCTGCCGAAGGAACTGCTCCATGGTCATCCACGCGGCCAAGTGCTGCAAGGGCTACTTCGGGCCAGACTGCCAAGGTAGGAGCCCCCTCCCCGAGCACCCTGCGGAGCACCCAGCCGGCTGAGCTGCGGCACCTGGGGTAGCGGAATGCGGAGACACCAGCCACAAGATGGGGGAACTCCGTTGCAAGAGCTGAAGTAAATAGAAAGTAGTATTGCTTTGCCACTCCACAGAATCTCTTTTTCGCATTTACGGGAAGTTTTAAACTCCAGGCTAGCAAACTAAGTGAATGCTATAAAGACTGCCCTGCTGTAACCAAACCTAGCGAGAATTAATTAGTCACCAGCTGAAAGTCCTTTCGGCACAAGACCAGACTTCAGGTTTGTGGCGGGGATACCAGGGCACGCCAGAGACACAGCATACGATTCCTCAGCCACCTGCAAGCAGGCACACCACTGGTGCAAGCTCAGAAATTATAACTTTAACCAGGTGCGAGACAGTTTGGGAGGCTTTCTCTCCAGCTGTTTGTTAGCACCCACTAACGAACCGTGTGCTCCTTCACCCCCCAGCCCCACAGGGGAATGGTACTGAGGCTCTCACCGGGGCACGTAGGCATCCAGATTTCACAGACTGACATATGCAGGTCCCATGCAATTTTGGCCAGCCTGGCCTGAGCTGCCCTTTGGGCTCACCCCAGCAGCACCCAGACACATGGAGGTGCACAAGCAAGGCTGGATTTGGGCAGGGGCTGGGCAGCGCCATTCACCGATGGGTCGGAATGAGCAAGCAGTCGGGTAACAGCACCCAGACACAGGGCTGGAAGGGGCCATGACACCCTTCTGACAGGAGTTGTAAAGTACGTCAAGGAATTCAGAGCAGGAGGCTTGCAGTTCCAAGTGTCACAGCTGCTTTTACACACCCCAACAGAGATGCATTTACAGGCCTTTCCCTGTTCAAGGATTTTTTTACAGAACAGTGTCAAGGAATAAGCGTGCACTTGAGCTAAACAGACACTTCTTTTTTTTTTTTTTAACTCTTCCAGCTTGTCCAGGGGGCCCAGAGACCCCATGCAATAACCACGGCTCCTGCGACGACGGGTACAGCGGGACAGGAGAGTGCCGCTGCGACAGCGGCTTCAACGGGACGTCGTGCGAGCTGTGCTTGCCAGGCAGATACAGCTCCAGCTGCAGGCGTACGTTTACGTTTCCTTTCCATGCTGTTGCCCGTGTCGCACTTAAACTGCTTTGTCAGTGATGGGTTAAGTAAACCAAGAAATGCTTCCCCCTTTCAACACCAACATTTTTCCCCGAGTGCCTCCTCACACAGAGGGATGGCACAAGGTCTCAGAAGGGAGGAGGAGAAGGTGGGGAAGTGGCAGAGACTTACTTAGCTTTCTCTGCAGGGCTCCTCCTATTCTCATATGGTACATAAGTAACAGGGAACGGAGACAGAGCCTCCATCAACAAGTGTTTTCAGCTACAGCACAGCCTTTTCCCCTATCCCCATAAAGGGCAAGACAGGATTTTAGCAATGTGGTTCCTCAAGGACTGCAGGAGACCAAGGCCACACGCTATTTTTGTGGAAGAGAAGAAAAAAAAACACTGAAGGCGGCAGTTTGTGAAGAGGAACGGCAGCCGAGAAACTGCTCACATAATCCTTTTTGCTGTGGTTTTAAATGTGAACTAGGTGGAACCAGGATCAATATCACCCTTTAAACTTAAATGTTTTCCCAACATAAAGCCATCAGGTGGGAAGCTACATTAATCTTTCTCCTAACTATGTGCACCTGTAGTGCTCATCATGCACATACAGTGGGGTTTATAAGCTAGATATCCTTAGGGTAGAGGCAAGACACTAGGGTTGGATACCAATATTCAAGAGTATGCTTACCTGCAATTTATCAGTTTTATAGCACAACATAGCATCAACTGTGTGAGCCAGTAGTCTGATGCAGATTGTGGCGTCTAACAGAAAAAAAAAGTTTCCCAGCCCCTTCTCTTCAATGCATATTTATGTCAGCCAAAAATTAGATAACTAGAGGGTGAAACTCCTTTTCAGCAGGACCAGCTCTTCACAGAATCAGTTTCCCCAATCCCACATCATTGTTGTCTTTAAACAACAATATTTCAGGAAGAGAGATAAGGCAAGAAAGGATGCTACTTCATTGCATTATAAATCAGAGAGTCACCAATAATTCCTTAAAAAGGACTCAGCATCTAAGTTATTGCAGGGCCCAAAGAGTGAGGGGAAAAAACCATCACCTATAGATTAAATCAGTCCCTCATGCTTCAGTTTCACAGCTGCTGCACATTAGGACAGGATCAGGCTGGGTCTTCAGCTCAGACATTACCTCCTTCCTGCCACAGTCCTTTGTGAAGTTTGCTACTCTACCACGATGCAGATCAACCCTCATTTTCATTTTCAGAGTAACAGTGGATGAATGCCAGTTATAAAATCATAGGCTCACAGGATAATTCGGGTTGGAAGGGACCTCAGGAGGTGTCTAGTCCAGCCCCTGGTCCAAGCAGGGTCAGCCCTGAGCTCAAACCAGGCTGTTGAGGGTTTGTCCCGTCAGGGCTTGCAAACATGCAAGGATGGAAACCGCCCAACCACTCTGGACAGTCTGGCCCACTGCTTGACTGGCCTTGTGGTGAAAAACCATGAGGTTAAATTTATCGAAATAGTTGCTAAATAATACTGTATCTCAACTGACAGTCTAGGTGGTTTCTCTAAGGAAAGATTTTCCCTTTTCCCAAAGGCAGCTCTGTAAGTGATCCTTCTGCGTTCCTTTTGCAGCCTGCGAATGCAAGACCCACGGGCAGTGTGACGAAGGCTATTCAGGAACGGGACGATGTTTCTGCGAAACAGGATGGACTGGCCGGCTGTGTGAAACCAAGCTAGGTCTCTGCCTCTTCTCACCAGGCTCCGCCGCGTGGAGCCAAGGGTTGCTAGCACTTGCAATTTAACAGAGGATTTGCGTAGAAAAGAGAGAGAAAGGGTTAATAATGTCAGAAGCCCTCACTGGAGGCTAAGGGACTCTGCTCTGGACTCTGAATGTGTCCCTTCACCTCCCTGTCTCCGCTTTTGTGAAATGGGAATATAAGTGTTTACCTCCCCTGTGGAGGGGCTCTGGGTTACCTGAGGGAAGGTATCACCCCCCAAAAAATTCTGACAGGTTTTCCAGTTAGCAAGACTGGTATGATGGCTTTTCTTTCTGCATGAAACAAGGGCATTGCACTATAAATAGCATCTTCTCCCCCGCTGTTCTGCCTCCCCCCCAGCTCTGCAGCCAGTGTGTTCCCCGAGTTGCTCCGCCAACGCCGTCTGCAGGGAGAACAACACGTGTCAGTGCAAGCCGTTCTACGACGGCGATGGGATCACATGCACCGGTGAGCTCCCTCTCGCACAGCTTGCTACAAGAAAGCGAGTTGTCCCCTCTTGCACATGCACTCGTATGCAAGTTACCATCCGGTATGAAAAGTTGGCTAAAAAACCTAAAAACTTCCACAATGCAGCAAGTGAAACAAAGTCAGGATATGTACAGATCAGTTTTTTTCTGAAGCAAGTGGCTGGCTTCACCAGGCTTTACCGAGCAGGATTATGAGCAAGAGGTGCGCTTCAGTCAGGTTTTGGAGACAGTATGGGTTTTAGCAGTGTTTCACTTAATAGGATTTTCTTTGATGACCTTAGGCAAGGCAGTTCCCCAGTAACATCGCTGCAGAAACAGTCGTTCTTCCTGAGCCAGGTGTCTTGCGTCCTCTGAAGTCACCCTGGCCAGAGCAGAGTCCCCAAAAAAGCAGCTCTCTCGGGCCACCAAAAGGCAAAGCAGAGTCTCTGGGGGTGGTGCCACATCTCTTAAACCAACAATATCCTGACAAGGGCTTCAGAGCCCTAAAGGATAGCCTTTGCACAAGGTCAGGAATGCTTCAGGAAACTCAGTTTTTTTCCCCAAACAAGTGTCCTAGTATTTTTAGCGTGCCTTAAAAATCTGGAGGTGCTTTGTCTCTGTGAAGACCATCCTCTTTAAAAGCAGACTTTACTCACCTGTTTTCTTTTCGCCACACAGCTGCAGACCTTTGCAAACAAAACAACGGCGGGTGCCACAAGGCAGCCGAATGCACACAACTCGGGGTGAAAGTCTTCTGTAGCTGCCAGAAAGGACACAAGGGAGATGGCTTTACGTGCCTTCCAGTAAATCCTTGCGCTGACGGGTTCAACGGAGGCTGCCATGAGCATGCCATTTGCACTGTCATAGGACCTGTAAGTTGAATTATTTCAGTCACCAGCAGGGAAGTCTGAGGCATTTCTTCCCGGTGCCCGCGGAAGTATTTTCTCTGGCTGGATCACACCCTGTACCTCTCAAAGTCCCTGTTTTCCAAAACAACCTTTATGTAGCCCCAGCCTACTTTCCACATCAGTTTGGTAGCCTTTCAGCTGAGGAGTGAGAAACAGTTTGACTTCTTTGCTCTAGGGAAAGGGGTGATACAGCAGATGGGATATTTTGCGTGTGTGCTTTTTCTGTTCCCTTCTTAGCTCTCCTTAACTGCATATCCCTATTTGCAATAGGAGTTTGTTGGATTGAAACTGAATATATTTTGATAGCTAAACCTAGGGACAGCTGGGAGAATAGTGTCACTTGTTGGCTGGACGGACTCACCTTAAAAAGCTCTGCAGCCACATGATACTAATTCCTTGGCCCCCACAGTCAATGTTGTTGAGGAAAACTTGTGCCGGTGACTCGATGCAACATTTGTCTGGATGCTTTCGGGATCACCTGTCCGTTCCGTTTTGGTGGCTTGCCTGATGTGTCTTCCAGGAGCTATCTAGAAAAGCCTTGCCGCTAATCCGTTCCAGCTGCCAACCACCGCAATCCCTGGATGTCACCAGCTCCTGCTTGGTTTATAGCTCTCAATTTATTACTATCAGCAGGCTGATAAATTCCTTTCATGCTCCCATGCCCAGTTATTTAAATATCATTTTGATAGGTCTGCCATCCGTTTTTGTTAAATTACGTGTCATGTAATTCCCCAATGCACGTTATAGCTTTGTGGGTGGAATTATGCTTTGGTATTAATTCAGGAAAGCGCCCAAGTGCATGTGTAAATGTTTGCTTAGAAGAATAAATGTCGGTGTCAGAGTTTGTGGTCTGTTGAATCACAGCTGTTAGTAGCAACTTCCCTGTTTGTCCATTCCTGGCTATATCAAGTGAAATTTTTCCAACAGTTCAGAATGTTGCTTGAAATACCACTTTTATGTCAGCTAAGTACTTGGCTTGGCCTTCTTTATTCTCTCTCCGACCAGGACAAACGCAAGTGCGAATGTAAAAATAACTACATCGGCGACGGGCTGAACTGCTCGGTGATGCAGCTTCCCCTCGACCGCTGCTTGCAAGACAACGGGCAGTGCCACCCTGACGCCGACTGTGCCGATCTCCACTTCCAAGGTGAGGATGGCACACGGTGCACGCCACGGGACAGGGACATCCTCGTCTCTGTGCCACTGCACTGAAGCCAGCGGCCAGGATCCTCGTGTCTGTAAGCTCGCTCAGTCCTCTACCTCTGTCCCCTTGAAACAATGAGGTGATTAAAGTTAGAAAGTGTGCTTACGTACTTTGCGATACCAGATTTATGAAGCAATAGGTGAGGGCATTCCACGTAGGAATGTTACCCCGAAGGGATCAATCTGTCCTAACTACATTTCACAAAATTCACGGGTATTTGTATGGCACAGTTGACTCTGCATCCAGACATGGAAACCCCTTCAGGAAGAGCCGGTTCTTCTCTTGCTTTGCAGATACCACGGTTGGGGTTTTCCACTTACGGTCCCCACAAGGACAGTACAAAATGACTTACGAGAAGGCAAAGGAGGCCTGTGCCAATGAGTCGGCCACCATCGCAACGTACAACCAGCTGCTCTACGCGCAGAAGGTGAGCTAACCTCGCTGCGGGAGAGATCCTTGGAGCCGACCTAGCCACAGCGTAAATGGGGAGGGAGGAGCAAGGGGGCTGCTCTGTGCTAATAAGCTTCATGTTCCCTCCTTTCCTTCCCCCGTGCCCCAGGGTGTGTTTGGCTGGGAGCAGTTTTCAGACTGTTTATTGGTTTCGTGCCTGCTCAGACAGCACTGAAACCAGTTGCCAAGTTCTTGTTTCCAGTGGTACTGGGGTGAGATGGTAGAGTCAGACTTACAGAGTGTTTTCCTGCGGGTTTTAATTATTAGCACTTCTTAAAGAAATGTACACTTCAGAATTATGCTCAGATTAATTTGGTTTTTTAATGTGAGGCTCCAGGAATCTTTTCCCCAAATGCTGTTAAATTAGCAGACCCATTTCCATATTCTCTTCCTTGAGCATGTTATAGACAACACACGGCTGACGTTAGCAGGATGAGCATCATACCTTGGGTTTGCGAAACTTGTTTTAGAGGAGTGGGTCAGACTGACTGTGCCTTTCTGTCTCCTTCCCATCTGCGGAAGAAAGAGAAACGCTCACCGTTTAGAGACACCTTTAGTAAAATGTCAGGCTGGACCACAGCCAGCACGTAAATCTCCTTCTGCTGCCCAAGGAGATTCAGATTGCAGCCGGAGCTGCATGTCCCCTGTGCCCCATAGTCTAAATATTTACCTTGAAGCAGCAAAGCTGGCAAAGGGGCTGGCTCCAGCGCTCCTGGGGACTATTTTCTATGTTGAGCTGGTTTTTTGAGCCCTTCCCACGCTGACAAAAGGTAGGCTGGCACACAACGGGATTGCACATCCCCTTTGGCTTTCACACCCACCTCTGATCCTGCCCGGCTTTGGGCTCAGGGCAGCTTTTCCCAGGAAAGGCTCCTTTGGTCCGTACGGAGAGCCGCTGACTTTCAGAGGGGCCCCCGTCTCCGCAGCCCCTCGGCCCAGAACTCAGCACACGGCAGGCTGCAGGACAGACGGATGGACAGAACCCCCTCAGACCCTCCGAAAGAGTGCTGGCAGGTTGGGTGCTGCCTGAGCATCCTGGGGGGATTGTTCATTTCATCCGCAGCACCCCAAGCCCACCACCCAGCAATTCCCCTGGGTTTTTTCCCTTACGGCCGTGCCGGCTGCAGGCGAGGTACCATCTATGCGCTGCCGGCTGGCTAGACGGCGAAAGAGTGGGCTACCCGACCGCCTTCTCCTCCCCAAACTGCGGCTCCGGGTACGTTGGCATCGTGGACTACGGCAGAAGAGTCAACCTGAGCGAAACCTGGGACGTCTTCTGCTACAGGGAGAAAGGTAAGAGGGTCCTTCACTGCATCCCTCTGCGCAAAGGGGAGCAGCAGCCTGTGTAGGGTTCAATTATATGGAACTTAGTTACCGGGCCTGAAAGTAGCTTATGGTCACAAGAGCATTCCAGATGCCTTTAGAAGGCCTTGAACAGAATAAACAAGACAGAAAAAGAAAGATCCCAATTAGAAAAACACAGGTGCACATTCCACGATAGAGGGAACTTGGCACAACCAACCTCAATTCAGGGGCTTATCTTGGCCAATTGGACTGAGACAAGTTTTGCATGCTCTGGTTAATATAACCAATTATGTCCTGTGTTTATGGGCGTTTATACAGAGTGAGTATAACTAACTGTATCTTATGTTTATGCACATGAACAGTATTGATATAACCAATCACATTTTATGTTTGTGCGCATGGACACCAAATGCTTGCATGCAGCAGCCAATCAAAGCTTCTAAGCAACTTAGAGAACTGTATAAGAATGATCAGCTAGGCTCAATAAACTGGCGACTTTAATCATCATATCGGTGTCCTGTCATCCGGGCCCCGCATGGAATAACCCTAAACCCTACAGCCTGCATTTCGGTCCCTTTGGTCGGCCACAGGCTGCTAGATAACACTGCATGAGACTCTGCCTCTTTTTAACGTCAGAAAAAATATATATATAATCTGTTGCCTGCAAGCTGTTTTTCAGGCACAGGGCAGCCTAAAGCCTTCTTGAAAAGGGCGTTTGCCCACGCAGCTCTCCGTGTTTGTACCTTCCAGAGGTGGACTGCACCTGCAAGCCAGGCTACGTGGGGGACGGCTTCTCCTGCAGCGGGAACTTGCTGCAAGTGCTGATGTCCTTCCCAACGGTGACAAACTTCTTGTCGGTACGGCCCACGGCTGGCGCGCTGCTCGGTCAGGGGGAGCGGAGCAAAGCAGGCTCCGCCACTGGGTCGTATCTCAGGGTTTGCTTTACTAGCACGGCAAATACAGGTAACGACAGCCCACCAGCGAAGCGAGGTGGAGTGGTCTAATTCTGCACCCTCAAAATCAGAACTTAGTTGCTATTTTTTGCATTGCTTGCTCCGAAGAGGTTTCAGGTTTCTAAAACGTATTTGGAAAGCAAAGGCGGCTGCAGCTTTAACTTAAAGGGGATTCTGTGCAGAACTGCTCCCGGCTTTTTCGGCGTCACAAGGAGAGCGGTGCTTTTTAACTTTATTGAATCGCTGCTGGGGAAAGGCAAAACATTAAAAGGGTCCTTTTCTTGCCACTACTCAGAAAGGCATTGTAAGTAGCCTCACAGCCAACAAGGGCCTAACTCCTGCAAGTCAGTTGAAGATGTGCTCATCAAACAGCAGCTAAAACTGGGTTTTGAATACAAACTTCTTTTGTAATGTCACTCCAGAGCTGCTTCATGGCTAATAACAGAAGGCTTCTTTGTCATTGTTTATACAGTCTCATCTTTTCAGCTCCCCGCACAGGAGCGCACAATTGCTCTTTAGTAAAGCTGGATTTTGTTTCTGCCTAGGACATCATGGCTTACTCCAACAGCTCTAGGAAGGGGAGAGAGTTCCTGCGGTACCTCACAGACCTGTCAGTGCACGCCACTCTCTTTGCTCCAAACGACAGCGGGTTAAGGGAAAATGAGGTCAGGGTTTTTTTCTTTTTTTCCTTCCTCGTTTTAATAACACTTCTTAAACTGCCATTATAGGTTTCTATATCCCAGTGAAATTTAAGCGTGGGGAAAAAAAAAAAAATCTTAGTATGACATGACTTCTGTGTAACCCCACATACTTTAAACTGCGGTTCTGAAAGAGGCGAGTTCATTTCCATTTCTCTTCCACAGTTAGGAGCGCAAGGTTATTGAGCGTTCGAGTCACTACAGAGACTTTTCCATCAGGGATTTTAGTTACCTAGTTATAAAAGAGTCTGCCTGAGATGAAGTCTGTTCTGGCTTATTAACATCAGGCACAGTTATTTGAAGAAAGCAGTGCACAGCTTTGGTAGTTCCCACACATACATTAAAGGCACCTGTTCCTAGCTTCACATCTATGCTTCTCCCTTTTTTCCTTCCTTCCTTCCGTCAAACATCATCTCAAACAATTCACACGGGTTTATGCCCTGCCTTACATCTTCAAGCTGCTTGGATAATCTCTGAGGCTCATCGCTTCAGGTCATTGTACAAAAGCATAAAATCCTTTGTCCCACCAGAATCGAGGTACTGCCTGCTCAGGCAGCCATCAGAGGCCAGCAGGGACAGAAGATCCCACTGTTCGCATCCAGATTTCCCAGTAGCCTCTAGCCCATATTGCACTTGCAATTAATAGCAAGGAGGGGGAAAGGTCACAGGCACTTAGCCTACTTGTAAATCCAGAGGATTAATGAGATCAGTTAATGTTCCTTGTATTTTGCTCTCATTTGCAGACACTTTCCGGGCGAGACATCGAGTATCATTTATCTAATGCCAGCATAATGTTTTACGAGGACTTGACCAACGGAACCACTCTTCTAACTCGTCTAGGGGAAAAACTCCTCATTACAAACACCAAGAGCCAGGAATATCAAGCCCCCACCACTGAACAGGTACCTTTTTAATAAATCTCCCATCTTCATGCTTCTTCCCCCCTTATGTTATACCCAGTAATGGGGTGACATGCTGATCCAGAGAGCAATTCAGTAAGGTTAAAGTGGGCAGCAACAAAAGCCTGACTTCAGAAGGGGCTTTCCTGCCCAGAGACTGCAGGATAGCAGCTGGCAAACTGCAAATTTACACGTTTGCCCATGGCCAAGCTCTGACCCGCAAAACTCAAAGGAAGCTGTTCAGGTGGCCTGCAGGGACGGCAGGATGGGGATATGGGCTCGATTCAACCCTTCTCTCAGCCTGGCAGGATTATGGGAGAGAGCAATGCAATAGGAGGAGAGATCAGAGCAGCAGCTTATCATTAAAGAAAGGTGTGGGCATTTCTAAAGTTTCTTGGTAACTTTCTGGGAGAGGCAGGAGACACCAGCACAGCCTTGCTCGGAGCAAAAGCAGATAAAACAGTGGTTTCCTTTTTTTATTACTACTTCAGTGCTTTTTAAATGCAAAAATTTATATCCTTTTTTGCAAATCGAAAGTATATTTGCAAATGGAAAGTTGACATTTTAGAGAACACATCCTTTGAAAGCACACCCAACTTCTCCTTTTTGTATTAAGAAAATACTCACTGCCCAAGCATTTCAAATTACTTCTGTGACAGAAACCCCTTGAGACCGAGGCTGGGACTCTGCTGTGGGTGAGGCTGTACAGCTGAATAGGAAAATAAGAAACCCCACGCCTGTGGGCTTGCAGTTAAAATGTGCTCTAGAGAATGGTGCTGGACCCAAGGAAAGTTGAGTGCCCAACATGCCAACTGGGGGGGGGGGAAGCGGATTTTCACGGACACCAACAAGAAGGAAATAGGTGCTGCAGGAACAGCTGCACAAATGAGTCATCTGTTGCCTTTGCTCCCTTCCTCCTTCCCCTTTCAGGAGAACTCCTTTGGCATGAGAATTACCATTTATATTTTTAAAACCACCCTATACTGCAAACCCAGTAACTGCATTAATAAAGTATATCCTTGTGAGAGATCAGGTGCGCTAGCACGAGGCTTACCTGTATCACTCATTAGCATGCCAGGAGCTCTTTTGGATTGCTTTGATCTGATATTTGAGCTAGCAGACATTCTCCTTAAAAAAAAATCCTCCTTTCTTCAAAAGCTGCCAAGGGGAGGCTCTGAGCCCATTAACACAAATCTCGCTCCTGCCCTTCAAAGCTGGTTGGAAATTCGTAGCTTTTCTTCCTCCCTGGAGGACCCATGGACGCCCTCGGATGCGGTACAGCTCGGCGGGGTGCCAGGGTGGGAAGGAGAGACAGCAGCCGCTTCCCACGCGAGCTCTGGGCAGCCGAGCACCCACCCGTCCCAGCTCCTGGTTCCGCTCACTTGAGGAGAAACCATTTTGCTAGGACGCGATTTAAAGCGGCATTTGCAATAGGGCAGGCGCCCACGGATCCACTCTCCCAAAACACAGACGCAGGCTGGAGAGGCTCAGGACCAGCCCAAAGCAGTTGAGGACTCCCATTATCAGCAGAGTTTCGAGAGGCGTTGGGGTGACAACGACTGATCCCATTCCTCTTCCTTCCTAAAAAGCTGCCAAATGGGACCAGCCTCCAGCTCGCAGATGCTAGGTCACCAAATAAACTGCGGGCAGCGGCTCCCCATCAGTGCTGAGCCAGCTCTCTCGAGCCAGCAAACTCAGAGCAAGTAGCATCCTCAGCGCAGAAAGCAGCTGTAACGGAGGTAGGCTGCAGCCTGCCTGGCACTCAGGAGTAACAACGCTCCTATGCAGAACTTGGCAATTGCACAAACATCACAAAAAACTCTTTTTTTTTTTTTTTTTTAATAAAGACAAAGAAACATCTGAAACATCTGAAGGCAATATGCAAGTAATGCTAATGGCTACTTCATGCACAGCCTGGGGCCATCCCAGGCTGCTGCCCAGGGAGGCAGCACCATAAGGTCCCATGTGATTTTTCGCTCTGTCAGTAACCGAGGTGGGGAAATAGTCTCAAGGTTTATTTCAGTCCCAAAGGGAGGAGGGCTAAAGCTCAGCTCTCGTTGCTCTTTGTCCTGGCAGAGTGAGATCAGATATGTGGATGGAAGTGCTATTGTTGAATGGGATATAATCGCTTCCAACGGGATAATCCACGTCATTTCAGAGCCTTTAAAGGCTCCGCCAGCACATGTAAGTACATAGGGATTTTTTTTTGGGGGGGGGGGGGGAGGTGGCTGTGGCTTACATGATCCCAAACTCATTGCTGACATTCATATATTCCCAGTTTCCTTCCCATATATGCAGTCTGTTTAAAAGGTTACTTTGAAAGAAAATTGGAAGTTGAGAACAAGGTGCCAGTGAAGCCTATTCCAAATGTTTCCGTCTGAACAAGTTCTTCCCACATTTATTTTATATAAATAAAATAAAAGCTCCATTTTATAATGGAGCTTATTTTTCTAGTGGAGGTTTGATAAAGCTCCATTTCAGTTCTTCCAAAAAGATCTTTCAAGTTTCTAAGGAAAATTTTTTATTCTTGGCTTTGCATTCATTCCAATCCAAAACAACAAGGTGTTTCGAAAATAGATATTTTTTGTCTGCATAAATCCCTGCAATGGTCCCAGTTATCCAATTATCTCTCCCATTAGAAAGACCAAACCAATGGTACAGGGCCCAGCAGCAGGGAGGCAGGAACATTGTTGTGATTATTTCCCACCAGCAAAGTTTACTGCTTTGTACGAAAGGGAGGAAAAACCTTTTGTCCACCTGCAGTGCGACTAGGACATTTCACAAAAGTGGTCCCTGCTGCCCCTGGGAGAGGTGCACAGCGAGCTCCTTTTTTCCCCAGTACAGAATGTTTTCCTTAATGAAGTGTTCCGATGCGCAGTGTTAGCGCTCCCCAGCTCTGTTCCACGCAGGGTACTCCGTGCCAGCCCAACACAGGCTCAAGCTGACCTTGCAAGAAGACCCACCATTTACTTAATCTGAAGAAATTCCCTTCAGTCGGGGCAGCTCATTCTGATCCTTCTCTCTGTGCACTGGAGGGGCCTCACTCAACATCAACAGCCCATCCACTCCAGCTCGGATTTTGGAAGTGGTTAACCAGCCCCCTCCTTGGTCCACAAGATTAATCCTACTGATACCCTATTTCTCACCTTCATTTTGTTCTGAGCAACCCTCTCTCCTTTACAAACCAGCCTTCTTGTTCCTAGAAGCTTAGCAATATGCCTGCAAAATCATGGTTCACAAAAATCCCTTGCAGCCTACAATCTTCAGAAGTAGGAAATGAAACACTTGGGTAAAAGCGTAAATTACTGCCTGAAAATGATTCAAAATAATAGGCAATTTCTGTCAGTCTACAGCAGCATGATATTACCATCTTTATAATACCTCTCTCATGCTAGAGGGCAATGAAATGTTTTCTAATATTTAGCTGTCCAGCTGCACCATATAAATTACTTTGTTTTCTAAAAAATAAATGAAGAGAGCGTATCTATTAAGACGACAACGTGATTATTTTTGCCAGGGTAAGTTTAACAATTAGTTTCCTAAGCAGGAGGCTACAGAGCTAAGGTATCACATGGAAAAGCAAAAGGAACAAAATAGGAACCTTCCACCCATTTCCAGACCCCTCCTCACCTCCCGGATTGCCAGCGAACAGCACGGTGCTTTGGGGAGACTGCATACCCTAGGATCCCTCAAACTTACCATCACCCCAAAACTGCCAGTCACCTTCATAATATCCATCTATCAGGCCACAGAGCTGCAGAAGGCAGAAGCCAAAGTCTGGACACACTTTTCCCATAAGTACCTACGTACTTATTAAAATATTTATAAAATATTATATACAGTTACTTGGATTGGCACTTTACCTGCTTGACTGAAGAATGATTTCAGGTGAAAGGCATTGCACGTGTTGGGGCAAAACAACCTACAGAAGGCAGGCGTTGGGCCGCTGACGGAGCCCAGCCCCGCACACCCTCTGCGCAGGCTGGCAGCCCCTCCAGCCTGCGATGGGGTGGCCCTCGGCTCCGATGCGGTTTGGTTTGAGGATGGTATGCCGGCCGATAGCTGGCAATAACCAACACCTCCCCGGTGCGCAAAGCAGTGGGGAAGAAGCTTGAACCCATACAGAGCCCTCTAGGGTTTGTAGCACAGGTTTCCTAAGCTGCTTAAGGGAATTTGGTACCCATTTCTCCTCCTCAGGCCGGCGGGGTTTCAGCCTCATCATAGCCGCTATTGCTACTTTGAAAAACCTGGCCAGAAAAGATCACTTTGGCATGCTCTGTAACTTCAAAACCATAAATAAGATGAAGCTGTACTAGAGGCAATGTCCAGTACCACCACCCCCCAAAAAATCTAGCTTGTAATTACTATCGAAAGGCCATATTTGACTGTCTCTAGGGAACACGCACCAGGAAACTTGAGCACAAAAGCAGTTCAGGACTAGAGGCATATCTCAAAGGGACACTGCGTGTGCTCGGGTGCTGGAAGGTGACCAGTGCCCACCCGTAGCTCACTCACCCTCTCTCTTGCTTCCAGGCTCCTCTCCACGCCGGTAACGGAACAGGAATATTCTTTGGCATCTGCCTGGTTACAGGAATTGTGGCTTTTATTGGATATTCTTACCTCAGGTTCAGGAAGAGAAACACAGGCTTCCAGCACTTCAAGGTAGGCAGCAGACAGGAACGTGAAGCGGGGGGGTACCAGACCTCTCCCTCCAGGGTGCCCGACGGGCTCCTGCTCTCACAGACGCTTCCAACACCAAGGACTGGCCAAAATCTTATTTAACTACAGAGCACAGTGCAGACGCCTTTGCCTCCCCAGAATGATCACCTTAGGGAAGCAGGTAATTACAACTACTGAAAGGGGACCTGTTCTCTTCCCCCTCCTCCGCAGCATTGCTAATAATTTTGTTGCTCTGGAGGTTTGATAGGGAAAAGGCCAGATTCAAAAGACAAGCAAATTGAAATGATTGCAGGATTGAGAAGTGCAAATTTTTACACCAATGCACTTTCACGCTTGCTTTCTCTTAACTAACTTTGCTAGCCTTGCATAGTATCATAATGATGCAAAAGCAGCCAGCAACAGCCAAGCTACTCAGAGATAAGGGATGACAAAAAAAAAAAGTTACAAAATACACAAGAATCAATCCAAAAGAAAGACTACCTAGAAGTAACCAGGAATCCCTTCCTATTCTAGCCCCTGCATGTAATGTGAATCATCTTCTAGAAACAAAAAACAGGAGCCATGAGCCAAGGGAAAAACTTGTATTTTTATATAGTTGCAATGAGAGCGCTCCGGACCAACCAGGTACCTTTTACCCCAGGCACCATATCAGGGCAACACTTCTTCTCCCCATCTTTGCTGAGGCATAAAAAATAATAAGGGAGTGGAAAAAAAAGATAGCAGTGTTAAGTGACCTGAGATAATACAACCACCCAGAACACAGTTCATGCCCGGGAGACACTGATTCAGTTGATAAAGCCAGTTCAGTTACAACACTGCACCAGTTGGTAGTGAAGCTTCAGTGCCCCACTTAATGCACTGTAGGAGGAGGATGGATTTTAAGCAGGTTTGTGTGATTTTGTGTAGTCAATAGATGACACTGACGTAACATCACTGGACAAGTCACAGCCTTCTATCACCAACCCCTCATATGAAAGTTCTTCTGCACTGACTCCACCAGAACCTACTTATGATCTTTTCTCAGTAAGTGTTCATTTTGATTTGAGACACAACTAAAATAAATGGTAAGAGGGAATGACTTCATGAAAGGAAAATGTCTAGTTGGAAAAAGTAAGAAAAATTAATTCAGGAAAATTCAAGTTCCTGGCTTTCCTGCCTCACCACTGCTAGAAATTGGGTGGCCTCACTTGTAACAAAATTGAGATACAGCTGTATACTACAGCCTCAAGCCTACCTTCAAAGACAGCTGAATTAAATCAGACTTCAAATGCTACTGAATGCCAGTGATATGTCTATACAAACTTAAAAAGCCTTCCAATTTTGTCTTCCCTTCTCCTTGCTGCAAAAGCAGCTGAGTGTCATGCCAGCACTCCAAAGAATCTGAAATGCAGCGGGAAAGGGGCTGGGAATCGAAGGAAAGATTGAGTGAAGCCAGAGTATCTGAATAGCTTCAGTGGTCTAATTTAGCAAGACCCTCACATACATGCAGAGTCTAAAACCAAAATAAACCTTTTTGCATCCAGTAAAAGGCTTGTTTGGTGCAAAAATGTCAGGTGCAAGCTCTGCCACTTGTATGGGCAAATCTGCCAAAAAGTGACTTTCATTTCTTAACTCAATGTTCAAGTCTGATTTTCTTTTTCTTCTATTTTACAGGATTCGGATGACCAGCAGCTTGTGATGACTGGTCCTCATGATCAAAATTAAAGACTGAATTTGGCATTAGTCAATTATAAAACACATTTCTATTTACACTTACTGTGAAAAAACAGCACCTACAGGTTGTAGGGAATGAAATCTTGTTACAAATTAAAAACCAAAGAGCACAGCTTTGTTTATGATGCAGTCTCTAGAGTTCACAGAGTTACCAACCTCAGAAGTGTTGGCTGGATCTGAGCAATACCAACTATGAGTGCCAAATGCAAAACTGAGTCTCAACTAACCTACCCAGAAGCAGACAGACACCTCTGTGAAAAGTAGACTTTCACTAGCCTGCTATTTAACTGCTTTTATTCTTCTTCAGAGACTTTAAAATGGCCTCAAACACACAGGGCTGCTAACTTGGCAAATACCATAAATTTACTAGTACTCCAGGCTCTACGCTTTCATTTTGGCTCTGTTACAACTACAGCTGGCAAGCGTGAAACAGAACGTGTTAAACCTCTATTTTTAAACCGAGGGGATTTTTTGCTAGTATACTTTCTTGCAAGAATTTCAGCAGCAGGAAACACAACTATCCTGTCTGCCCCCCTTGCCTCCTCTAGCTTTTCTGTCTTGCCTCGAACTTGACTGTGTTTTGTTTACATCTCCTCTCAGTGTACAAAGGGAAACAGTAATTGTAGCAGCTTTAGCAAGAAATACAGGTGACATGAGAGCATTCAAATCGTAATTTTTACTTGAGCCATTTTTGTGGCAAGTAGACAATGAAGATGAACATACCCTCGCCATGTCATGTTCACATTCAGTTTTTTAGGTCTGAGAGGAGCAGCAGCTACCTGCTTGTTCACATACCGTATTTTTACCAAGCACGTTACATTGCCTTTCAACCGACGCACAGCAGTAACAGCTGCAATTTTCACCGTACTATTAGAAGTGAATCAAACTCGAGTTTGATTCACTGTTGTTTCCTTCCCTCAAAACATTAATATCATAGCAAATTGTGAGAACACTGTAGAAACCAAAAAAAGCAAGAAAAGGAAGATTTTCTTGCTAGCAGCAGTAACGTTCCCCTGTGATACGCTTCCTGGTGTCTACTCCGCGTGGGGGGCAGGAGGGAAGGTGTCACTCCAGGAAATCATTCCTTACCTCTGAGAGCAACCCCAGGATGTCTCCCAGCAGAACAAGGTATGCAGACAAATCCGGGGCTGTTGACACAGCTATCAAGCACAACCAAGGGAATCTAAAAGTAATTTCCCTGACTCCTTCCCTTGCCCCCCTACGCATGCTTGCTTCTTTTTACCTATGAAATATTAAAAAATTTAGAACACAAACACACTGAAAACATACACACATATTTAGGGGAGTTTTCCCCACAGAGTTTTGCAATTAATACAACTCATGTTCTTTCCTTCTCCCCAGTCACCCAAAGTATTAAGGCTCGTAGGGACCAGAAGATAAAGTCCAAGCATTTATTTTTGTAATAATCATTAAATATTTTTATCACAAAAGAAGTTCTACAGTTCATTAAACTCTTCTTTTATTGACAGACTATTATCCTCTGTGTTTTTGATAGAACAGAATGAAAATTTCTTCTTGCTTGGGTGTTCAAATGAACTATACTCCCAAAATGAATATAGAGACACTGCCCTTTAAACATGCTCAAAAATCTCTTTGAAGTCAGTAACATAACAAGGATAAAATAAGTAATGCAGAGAGCGCCAAGGTGAAATCATTACAAAAATGCAAGACATTTTTAAAAGTTAAAGAGCAGCATTCTAGCACTGAAAAATAAATAATATAGTTTAAAATTCTCACTTAAATCCATATTATACATAGTTGGGTTGTCTTAAAGGAACATAACCCTCCCATATTTATTTTTTTTTCATGCAAGGTTGTTTATTTCAAGAAGTCATGCAATATAAACAAGATTTTCCTTCAGCTGGCTGTTGTAACATAGCTTTGTACAGAAGTTTGATTTGTAAGTTAAGAGAAAAGACGGTGGAGAGGAGAAAATAATCTTGAAACAAAATGTGTATTACATGGATAACATTACTGTTCCTGCTTAACACAGGTAAATTAAGCAAACTGACTCCTAGCCAGCTTTAAAAGAATAAATATCACAGAGCTATAACCAACAAAACATTAGCAAATTCAATAATGCACAACTGAGTAACAATATTATTATTTGCTGGTAGTAAGACAGAGAATGTACAGTGGTTTGGGGTTTGGTTTTTTGGGTTGTTTTTGTTTTTTTTTAAACAGTGCATTGAAATCTCTTGAGCATGAGAGGTGCTACACACATGTAACACCAAGTTCGGTTCTAGCTGAGCATTAGGATAAAGAACTGAAGGCAAATCTGGGTGTTTCCATCCCCACATTTCATTATCAAGTTATGCTAAATATTTCTTGCACAGCCCCACCAACAAGTCTCCTGATAAAGCCAAACTTAACTTCCTGCAAAACTTTATCTTTTTCTTCCAGCAAAACAGCAGGACTGTCAAGATGAACTTACTCATTTCAAGTATATTCATCTGTTTAAATAACACACACACACACACACTCTTCAGGAGTGTTCCACGTCAAGTTTGAAACAGGAGCACAAGAAAACCATGAACATAAAATCTATAACCACCTCTGAGGACTTCAGACTGATTTCAAGCATACAGGAAAACTACTTATGAAATTGTACAGGCTAGATCAGAATACATTCTTTACTTTGCAAACATACTTTTAAGAATAGGAAAGATACTGCATGTGAAATTCAATATAGGTACTTGCACATAATACAGGTTAAAAAAAAGAACACCAAACAGAAAACTTTTGGTCACCAAAAGTTTGTTTACCTGACAATCATGGTAGGAAGCAAGTGATATCCCCAAAATGAAGAATACCAAATGCTACATATTTTGTTAGTTATATGCTTTTAAAAACAGAGCCTTTAATAACTAAAATTTGAAAAATATTAATCATATAATGCCTTCTAAAATGGCTGGGGTGGGAAGCACCAGTTAAAAAAAACAAACAAAAAAAAGGTCTCCTTTGGATGCAGAGAAAGGAAAGCATCCTTATTTCAAAACAACTATATAGCAGTTCTATAAAGTGCCTGTTTGAGGAAAGACATCAACAGATGCTTTCCTTGTGCAAAATAGACATTTTTCAGCTCACATCTTTGGAATATATATACTACCCAGAGTTTGTGTTCATGCATTATCTGCAATTTCAGTAATTTCAATAAAACTTCTAATCTGCACCACCAAAATTATTTTGCTTGATGCAAACTGTCCACCACGCCCAATTCAGCTTTTGGGGCTTGAGCTAAAAAAATGTCATCCGAAAACTCTGGTTTTCATTTTCTCATTCCTTCATTTTTCTTTTAACTCATTTGCCTATTGTGCGTGTTTACTTTTGACTGTAAAAGTCCATTACTGAAGGCTATATGAAATATCTTCTCTTCTAGGGAACAGCAAAACCACATTACATACCACTGTAAGACACTTAAAATTTTAATAAGCAGCATTTAGGATCAGTCTAAAGCCTGACAGAGATCTGCCTCCACTTTGAAATGCAAAATGCAGGACCTCTTGAAATGGCTTTATTATTAGAGAGTGGATATTTAAAGTGTTTTGAAACTTAAAAAGAAAGGTGCCTAGAAATTAACAAAAGGAAGCTGAAGTGGCCCAAGGTACTGTCACTTTCAGTTTTAGGCTCAGGTCCACCGACAGCCAAGCACAGACATTACAAGAACAGAAACTGCATGGACAGGAGAAAAAGCCCATCAGCCTGAGCCTGCCAGCTCTGTAATCACTGCAATGCAGCAGAGCCACACCAACATTACAGCGGTTAGTTCAGGTACAGATAAGGCTCTAGCTATGGCAGCAAGGAAAGTTAAGATGCATACACCATCCTTCTCAGTCTCACCGTAAACTGGCTACTAACTGTGTATCACTGAATTACTAATACTGGATTTAAGCTTTTCAGTGCCAAGATCCACTACAGGCTCCAGCTGGAGCACTGAAGAGGGCCAGAACAGAGAGTACACGTCTGTCTTTGTAAACCACAAGGCTGCAGATCGAAATTTCCAATGAACAAAACCAACCACCCCAGAACACCACCGGTCCTTCCCCTTAAATGTGCCCTCCCTCCCAGCCCACTGCTATTTTGGCAGTCCATCATCTCTTCCGTGTGTAAGAGGAGTTTTTATATCTCTGAGCAGGAGAGGAGAAAATAGGTACAACACTCATGAGAACAAGTATGAATTACACCTAAATCAAGAGAACAGATTTAAGCGACTTCAATAAAATACATGTACATTCAAAAAAGAAAAAAAGATAATATTTGCACATTTTAAAAGGAAGCTGCCAAGTGTTTATTTGATCTGAACTGTCTCTTGTAGGAAAGGTATTCTGAATGTACCAGTACACAGCTGGTCTGACCAGCCAGGAAGTTCATGCTGCAAAGGAGTCCTTCTTGGATAAAACGTGTAATCAGGCTCATAGTTCAACAGACAACTCAATGATGCCATGTAGATATCCGCAAATCTAGAGAGACGTCTTAAGAAATAAGTTGGATTCTCATCAGTTCTGAATAAGCTTCCAAACTGTGCATTGAAGAAATTCCTGTTCATCTCCCTGTCCCCCCAAAAAAGAAAACAAAGAGAATGAACATACCTGCACACATCTCTCTCCCAGCTAGCACCCAGAACCTGAAGCAAGCAGTTCCTGCAATCTGTTTTATGCATTATTCTCTTACCATTGCACTTCAAAACACTTAAATGCACCACATAAGAAATGTTTGCACCTCTTGCACTTATGTAGCCCAGATCTAGCAATCACAGTAACGAACAAAAGAGCTTCACACTTCTCCCACTACCACCAGTGATAAGTTGCTTCTGACTTCAGAAACATGGTATCTCAAGCTTTCCTTTCTAGAGTTTGTGAAAGACAGCTTCTGGCTTCATCTAAATCCTAATGACATCCACTTCTCCCAAAGATAAAAGACTTTAAAAAAAAAAACAAACCCACAAAGCTTTGGCTTAATGTACACAAAAAGTTTAAACGCATCTTGGAATTAACTTCTGTTATTAGTTACTGCCAAGTATCATTCCTATTTCATTTACTTCCACATTTCTGGGGAAGGCTGCCGGTGGTACAGCTGTCGGCCTTGCCAACTACACGCTTCACACACCCTGCATTTAGGCATTGCTCCTTCACGATAACAGATTTTTAGGAGTTTTAGCCCTATTACTTATCTTTGTGATGAGTCCACTGCTAGTCTAGTGCAGAGCCCAGTTTCTGCATATTCTAAAATGTATTGTATGTAATTTGAAAAAATCATCTAAAAAAAACTGAAGTGACCTAAGTCTTGATACAGAAACACATTTTTAAATCATGCAGAAGTAAAGCTGTGTAATCAATAGCAACAGTGACAGCTGAACATAAAGGGACAGGAGAACTGAGACGAGAAGGAAAAGTATTTGATATGATGTTACCCTTTCATACAGAAAACTAACATCTGTTCCAAAGAAGGGGAACAGGGAAAAGGGGTTCATATGCATGAAGGGTCAGAAGAGACAAGTAGAATATTGCTTTACACAGACAATTGTAGAAGGTCTGGAACTACCAGGGAATATACATCAGGGATGGAGAGAAATTCTGAAGAAATCTGTGGAAGACATCACATAAAACACTTGGCTACCATGAAGCATACTGCAAATTCTTCGTCTCCCGTGTCTTACCTCATTTCCTTTCTTTCCTTCTTCCATTCTTCTAAAATCATTTGTGAATCAGGATCACGGTGAACCTGGAATGTAAAGTATGGATAACAGGTAACTAAGGATGCACTTGTAAATGAGCCTTTCCATTAATAAACCCTTACCAGCTAACAGGACAAGAGCAATGCTTCAGGAGATCAGTATACAGAAGTTATCCACATGCATTTTAAAAAAATGAAAGCAGGAATCAATCCAGGCTGACCAGTGGAAGAAGGGGACAAGATTTTGAGAAAACTTTTATTAACTAGCCACACAAATAATTGCATTTATTTATCTACAGTCAAACTGGTGAACTTTAATGAGACATAAAGCACTCGCAACGTCAATGCCCAGCATTTAGAAACTTGGCTGGATCCCTTCTGCTATACAGAGCTGATTACACACACACAGAACAAACCTGCATGTGTTCCAGTAATCCTGTCAAGGTTTGCAGCCAGGTCATGGTTTGAATGTACTTCTCTGTGTTCATGATTTTAATCTCTGATCGTAACTCTGGAATAATTGCACCAGTGCGCCAGCCGTGCTTCAGGGTCAAATCCTATTTACCAAGAATTACAAAATATAAGTATTAGTCTTAAAAGGAACTACTTAAAGGAACTGAAGAATTTGACCACTGTTTATCCCAAAGGGGCACTAATTTAATTGCTTCTTATGTATAAGCAGAAACATTAAACAGTGGGACTTAACTGTGCCAATAGGCAATAGAATTTGATTTCAGAGTAAGCTTCAAATCCCACATTGTTAAAAAGAGGGAGACAAAGAACACATAAGCACTTGCAAATAAGCACTAATTCGTTAGGTTTAAAATAAAGAGTAGGAAATTCCTCTTGTTCATGAGACCTCTGCTGCTGTGAGAAGTATCTGGAGAAAACCATGTGTTGGGTTTGTGGTATTTACCCATACACTCAACTGACAGAAGGGTTGTATCGGGACCCCCAGCTATTCAAGCTCCTCTTGACAGGTACAGGACAAGGCAGCTGCCACCTGTGCTCTCTCCTCCATTGTGCCAGAGAAGGAGAGAGCTGCATCCTCCTTCCTTTAGCCCTCAGCCTTCTGAAGCACCCAAACTTACTTTTCTTTTTAAAAGCAGATCAGGGCAAAAACGTTAACATCCGCTGCTGCTGAACCATGTTACCACAGCTTGGCAGTGGAAAGTCATACCCAGGCATTCATATACAATCAACTACAAAAGAGTTAAGTGGTGGCCACTTACTCTAAAGTAACAGTTAACAGTACATTTGTTCATAAGGTAGTAAGAAAGTGCCTGGACAGCGGGGCTACAAACCATAGCAAGATCTCAGGAAGAAAGAAAGTTTACCGTTAGTGACAGGAAGTTCGCCTCCTGCATTCAAAACAGAAGTTCATTCAGCTCTTATTACACTCCGTAGTAAATGTCATCCAAACCAGCCATATCCTGTACGTTTGGATATCTGTGTTTACTCTCTGTTACATCTGACACAATCAGTATCTGGATCAGTATTATGAACTCACACATTCCTGAGTGTAGTTTGTAAATAAGTTAAATGCTACAAGTCAGGTGGAAAAATATTGTTGGCCTTTTACGGCACCAATTTTCTTCACTGCAAGAAAAGCAATATGGCTTAACTACCAACTCAAACTTTGTTGTATTTAGAAATCTCAAATGAAAGTATGTTATATTGAACAACTGGGGAGGAAGACAGGGAAACTAACAAAAAGCCTCTCCTTTTATCCTATTTTGTGGAAGTAAACTACTTACTGCCAAGTCACTGTAAATGTGATCACCAAAGTAGAGAACCTTAGAGCCCCTCCAGCCAGTAAGCTTCAGGAATTCATACAAGTTACCCTGTGGAAACAATGACACATACATTGTAGTGGCATGCAACTTGCACCTTCATGGGCATAAAAAAGGAATTTAGTACATTGCTAAAAATATTTTCATATCAAGAATCTTGTCCTCTGTTTATGTATCATGAATCCCAAATTTTACAGACGATTTCAGTAATACTGTCACTTCAAGAGGCAAGTAAACTTCAGACATACAATACCAACAGTGAATTTGTACTGCTTCAATCACTAAAATAACTCTCTTAAAGAATATATCTACCTTTTAGAAACCTTCATGATATCTAAAGAAGCTTGGGATTCTAGGAAATAGGTATTAAATTTGAACTGAAAGAGTTTATTGAAAGCGTACCTGTTTGTAAATCTGACCCTTCTGCAGCTTGTGAATTTTGTCCCAAAGCAACACTCCCCTTTCATTCACCTTCCGAAAAGGTCTAGAATAGAATTATATACAATTGTTACATTACTGTAGAAATTCTGTCACTTTTTAGGAGAAGATTAAAATTTTAGTATTAAAAATATTCATCTTTCAAAAGGAAAACATGCTCTCTAGCATCTGAACATTTTGTAACAGACAGAAAAAGCAAAGCTCCAAAACTTTCACTTTAGGCAGTGAAATACAATGGATCTATCCAGTATGCTTATGACATTTATAATGGCATTTGAGAACAACTTTTGAGAACTAAGGCAGGGATCCCAGAGAGAGTCAGAATTGTCTGCCATTAAGGAGAGAAGAGAACACAAAAAAAGTGAAGATGTGTAAAAATCTTGTCCAATACCTGATTTTGTACAACTGAAGAAGGGGGCAAGAGGACTGGGGGCAAGACATACAGCAAAGTTCTTCTTAAAATTAAATGAAAACAAGTAAAGGGAAAAAAAATCCCACCATCCTCTATCTCACTTTCAAATCTTAAGTACACATAAAGGAATAGGTCTTTTTCAAGCATAAGAGTAGTGTATACGCATTACAAATGTGTTTACTTAATTGAACTAGTCCAAATACTCCAGTTTGTCAGCCAGTCTGCCCTCTAAATATCATGTGTGACTAACAAAAAAAAAAAAAAAAAACAAAACAACAAACCAACAAAAAAACAGAAGCAATGAAAGAGATTTCCAGATAAGGGGCTGATTCTGAAAGGCACCAAAATTTCTCAGGTTTATTAGGAAAGGAACACACTTCACCAGCTTACAAGCTAAGATGTTAAAAACAGCTTCTGTGACCCTAACTCAGTCCAGTAGACCTGTATCATCTACTGGAACTTTCTCAGCTAAGAAATGGTAAATATCTGGACTTCAGCATTGGGTGTTGCTGCCTTCTGTAATGACCTTAAACAGGATTTCAGCAAATATGATTTCATTTTACATTGCATCTAAATTAAAATATTCCATACCATGCTCTATAGCCTTATATGGAATAAGCTGCTTGAATCATTCTTTACTAACTAAATACCCACCTTCGCTTATCATTGAAAAAGTTTGGCTTATCAGCCTGTACAATGACCACATCAAAGAGATCCCTCCAGTCCTTGCCGACTATGAACTTCATGCCTTTGTCCCTAAAAAGGACAGAGGGATATTAACAGTGAAGCGTAACAGAAGTGCAGTTATCTGTTCAATAATGTAATGAATTACATTCAAGAACCTCATCCTCCCCATCCTTTAAAAACATATAGTTGAACAGCAAACAACTGTTCACTTACACAAAGCTGCTGGGACTGTTTGTGATGAGAAACATCTTCTTGCCATGATCAGCCAGCTTTGCTAACACCGCACGAGTTTGTTCGGCATAGCAGATGTATTTCTCTGTGAGTATTGGGGAAAATACAGTATTAATTGAAAAAGTTTTCCATCAGCATTTTCACTGCGTTCAACCAAGGGCTCAGAACATAAGGTTATACTTAACAAAGGCACCTCAGACAAGTGGAAATAACTCTTTCAAGCTTTAAAATTTAGAATTTGTAATCTTAAACAAGGAAGCCAGAAAGATCATTATACTACCAGTGAAAAAAGCTTTGATAGATGATCTCATTAGTACTTACCAATATCTGCTTCAATTGCTCTGTACATTATTCCTTTGATGTGGACATCCCTGATTGAATCCTGTCAGGAAAGCAACAGAGCACTAAAGAACTGAAAAATCTTTTCAAGTATAAAAACCACGCTCACTGCACAGCAGTAGTAATTCGTTTTTAAAACAAATCCTTTCTCTGAATTACACTTTCAACTTTACAGAAAAGCCATGTGATGTTCATTATATATATGTCACCACTAGACAAAGAGTAAGCCCGTCCTCCGAGAAACTAACTTCATGCTTTTGGGAAGTAAAAAACTGTATAGCACAGGAGCTGTTTTACATAACAACTGTGAAAGGGAGCTCAGAAGGGTGAAGCAGGGTGAAAGCCCTCTGCAGAAGCAGAGTCATCGCAGATTTCCAATGACCTTTAGAGCAGAATGCATTCCCTTCCTCTTGCAAAACAAAACAAAACAAAACAAAAACCCACAAAACAAAAGCTTTTAAGTGAGACAGATTTTAGATTATGATCACTCACAAATGCCCTGGTCATTTAAAAAAAGAAATTTATGAACAGATGAAAGAAGCTAAATGCTTAAGCAAAGTACTCATAAGGTGCTCTGAAAGCATTTGGCAGCTCTCCTGAGCCAGCTCTGCACCAGACAGCTTTGTTTAGGACAGTGGTACTGCCATTTTGGTACTTACATGGGGCATGTCCTAAAAATCCTCAAAAAAATGCCACTATAGGGCTTCCAAAATGTTGGTAATGCTGACCAGTACAGAAGTTTCTACAAACACTTCAGCAGAAACCACAAGAACTAGCCTTCTGACTCTATGTAACCATAGGCAGAAGACAAAATTACTCTAGAGGTCAAAAGTTTCTTAAAACCCAGCTAATCTGCTTGGGAAAGTGAGAAATTCAACATTCAGGTGCATCACATATGCTGCACATACACTACACAAGTTTAATACATGTCAACAAAGGGCCAGGAAAAGGTTTTGGATGGAAAGTCTGTGCAGACAAATACCATCAACTTGGGCATGACCTCTTGTGTTCTTTAATAACCATGACATAAAATCGTCTCCACTGCAGGATACATCCTGAGGAATCAAGAGGGTCAAATCACTCTAGTAATTATTACTAGATTTTTTTGGAGGAGGAAGAGAGGACAACAGGCAAAATAGATATGCCAAAAGCAAGAGAGAGCAAATGATCATATACTAGCAAAGATACATTGCCAGTACAACTGAAAGCTCCTAACTGGAATTCCCTATAGCCTCTTACGATTCCTGATAGTGAGAAAAGTATGTGTTTAATAACAATCAAAAGAAGCTTTACTGACATACAAGAGCTTCTTCACTTTTCCCCATCCACCCCTCAAACCTACAAAAAGAGCAACAACCCTAGAATGTCAGATTTAAGACAAATTTCAAACTATTCAATGTTTCTTTTCCAAGGTCTGCCTTCATTTTACTTACGTTTTTATGGTTGGATGGCAATAATTACTCTATACAAAACCTAAAAGTTGAGGTATTTCACTGGAGCTGACACAACAGGTTGAAGCTTCCTGAAGTGTTCAGAGAGAAGACACACAAATGTAGAGGTTTACCTAAATCTTCAAAGCTAGTACCTTGACATCTTTGTACAGATGAACAGGCTCATAGTCTATGTTGTTTTTCAGAAAATATTCATTCACACAAGAAAGGAGTGTCATTTCTGGCAAGGAAAATATATCCATGAATTGCTTCATTGTATTTCCATGTGAGCTCTACAGGGGTGGGAAGAAAAAAGAAGAAAAAAAGGTCAGGCATTTCTCAGATTAGAACATTTCCAGTATAAACACTTCAGCTTAGCTGCAGATACTCAGTTTTGTCATCACTGTTTGCACTGCTTTAGATGCTTTTCAAACTAACAGACTTTCGATAAAATAACTCCAACAAAAGTGTTGGATTAAGAATACTCAATACTCTTAATAGCAGTATTTTCATTCATAAACAAATAAAAGACAGCGCTCAGCTAAAAGTCAAGAGAAGGACTTAGGCCTTCACTGGAAGTTTGCACTTATATAAATAAGAGGCACTGGGTATTGTGATGGGGGTGGAGGATTTGTTATTTGGGTTTGGTTGGGTTTTTTTTAATAAGTGGAATACTAATTAGGACTGCAAAACAATTTACCTCCTTGAAAAGAAATAATAAAAAGTTGTAAGAATCTACAGTATCTAATGCAGTAACAGAGAAAAAGATTTCTAGTCTGCAAAAGCTGTAACTATAGTTAAGTTTCACAAAAGTAGAGAATCTCATCATACAAGAGCAAATACAAACCAAATACTTTTCAAGAAGAAAAGAAGTAAAGCAACCAGCACAAGCCAGCACACTGGTCAAGATGAAAAACACAGAATGGTTGAGGTTGCAAGGGACCTCTGGAGGTCACCTTGTCCAACCCCCCTGCTCAAGCATGGCCACCTAGAGCCAGCTGCCCAGGACCTTGTCCAGATGGCTTCTGAATCTCCAAGGATGGAGACCCCACAACCTCCCTGGGCAACCAACCCGTGCCAGTGCTCAGTCACCCTCACAGTAAAGGTAGCGTTTCCTGATGTTCAGAGGAAACCTCTTGTATTTCAGTTTGTGCCCATGGCCTCTTGTCCTGTCACGGTCCTTTCCAAGATCAAAGAAAGCATAGACTTGCAGAGACCAAGGCATCCCACAGGGAATGCCATGGCGATATTCAGAACTGCTGCAGAGACCAGATTTGGAAATTCTAAGTTCAGCTCCTTAAAATAAGAACAAGTGCAAGAACAACAAAATGCTCCACAGCACAATGAAGGGTCTTTCACGTCAATGTGGAATTAACATCCATAAGTAAAAGAAGTAAAATAAACTTGGTTTTTACTAAAAAGACAGCACCATTCTTCATTTAGGAAAGAGGAAGGAACCTACCAGCAAGATCAACCTTCCCCAAAAAGTCACATCCGAAACTTAAAAGTTTTATCTGCTATCATTCATCTTTTGTCAAATCCTCTTACTTATCACTCTGCCAGCTTGTATGCAAGAGATGCCTCCATACATTTACTTGTTGCTACATCAGCAAAGCCATTAGACCACCAGGAAGAAGTACATAGCCAGGGTAAGGCACCAGATATGGTTCATTTCCCAGCCTTTATCAGATTTGCTGTGCAACACTGAGCAAGTCACTTGATTTTCCTATGTTCTGCTTCTCTGTCTGTATGACTGGGCAAGGGAACAGTGAAAGAAGAAACTACAGCAAGTAGGAGAAAAAAAAAGATATTTGTCACTTTAGAGGGCAAAATCCACATCTAGCACTAAGTCAATCATGTATTGAGAAAATGTAACTAGTAAGAACAAGAACAAAATGCAAACATCGCTACCCCAAAAAATTTTTTTAAAGAGCAGTTTGTGGTTTTACCTTTCCATAAAAGTCACTCATTTGTTCTAAAGGGACATGGGAACCATCATACATTGCAATGACTTCTTCATCTGGGACAACACTGAGGCCTCTGGAAAACAACATTAGCTTTAATTCAAAAGTCAGATTAAAATTTTCAAGAATTACCAAATGAAAGTCCGACAGATTAACACTTAGATCCAGAACTTATTAAAATACTGATAATGTCATAGGAGCACTTTAGTCTGTAAGTTAAACCAGCATTTTTCCTTACAGAACAAGTAACATTTAACAGGCTGACGCACACAAAACACATTCCAATTTTAAGCGCTTTTTACTTTCTTATGGGAAAAGAGCTAATTAGTCTCCATTGAAACTATGCCTCAAGGGTTTGTAAGAAGTAGTTAGAGCTTCCAGTTTCTTAACACAAAGTAATTCCTCACTCTGCCTTTGTTTCATACAGCACTGATGATGTGATAGCGTTTAAACCAGATTATTCTGCAGCATGACCTTGAAGATTCAAGGGAAAGAAAAACATACACAACCTTTAACTAAATAAGAATTTCTTTTAAACTGTATCAACAGTTCAGTTTCCCAAAATTTAAGATTACTTGAAGGATTATTGACAAGTAATTAAAATATAAAAATATAACAACAAATGGGGAAGTAGGAGACATCATCTCTCTGCAGAGTTTCTTTCTATGAAGAGATTAAAGGCTTTGGTTTGGTTTTGAATGTTTAAAGTATCAAGCATCTTGCACTAAAGCATCTAAAACACTGCAGGCATGCAAACATCCTCAGCAGAGGACACAGAAGTGTTGAGGTTTTGCTTAAGGTTAAAGAACACAAATGAAAACCAGATCATCTGGTCCCTTTTTCCAAGCCTACTTATGGTGTTTTGCAGCCTTTTAAGACAGACAGTGATTTCAGTGCCTCCTTTTCTTGGTCTCACCCAGAAGTGTTGTGAGGCATTAAAAAGTAAATAAATAAATTAATAAGCCTAGTACTTTCAGTGTTTAACATCCACACCAGCTTTGCAGTGGAAGGGCATGATACATGAACTTCCTCAGGGCTGCTATGGTAGCAGAGTCCCGTGTTAACTAGCTCCTTTACTGCACTTCTCAATGCTACATCAACTTGTACATAGCTCTGTGCTACTGCTGGTAGGACTCCAGCATTCAAGTTCATGTTGTGCACAAACAGGGCAGATAGTACTTTAGTTTTGTAACATACAGAGTCCCACATCACCCACTCCACAGCAGTAAACACAAAGAAATGCAACCAAAATATTAAACATATACCAAGTAATAGGATCAGAATTGAGAAGGACTGCCTCATCCTCTAGTCTGCAGACAACTATGCCAAGTGGTATTTGAATACTGCTAAATAAAATGCTTGGGGATCAGGAGCTACTTAAGCACAAATCAAGAGAGGAAAATAGACATACATGAAATGCAGAGGGGAAGAGACAACTGTGTAGGCAAAGCTGCAGATTAGTTTTACCAGAAGACTCATAGTCGTGACACAGTTCACAGTCCAGCTGTATAACTACAAAGTTTATTTCATTCCACTGACAGCATGGACAGATGGCACCTACAGCAGTGCTCCCACCGCTGCTCTTGGAGACACACATTGTTAGAGGGATACCAGAACTGCTTACACCTCTCAATGCAAATGAGGCTGTACGCCTGGGCCAGTCCTGCTACCTTCAGCTGTATAATTGACTTACACGCACATGGAACACGCAGGAGGCTAAAACCCAAGAACTAAGATATGCAGCAACTGACAGCAAAACTCAGTGCTGGCATAGAAGAGAAAGGTAATATTTTAAACAAAATTAAGAGAAAGTACTGAGTGAAATGGTAGCTTTCACTCTCACTATCACACAGACTCACAAGTACCAAGATGTGTGGCCTAGCAGTCTGTCCAGAATTACTCTGAGTGACACAGGAGAACAAGGGACACCAGCTCTTCAACAAATCTCAACACCTCTCGAGTTTTCTTGACTGGTCATCATGTTCTGGCTTTGGATGTGTCTTTTGTACTAGGAGTTGACAGGAACTGTGATCTCCTGCCTCTTCATTCTGTCCCACTCTGAGTCATAAGGCAACGCTGCTGATGGACTCACCACTCATTCATCTTCTTGTCTAGGTAACTATACAGTTCCAGTCATACCACTGTTCTTCCCAACATCATCTCTCAAAGCCTTCAGCCTCTTTTTTGCTCCCCCATCCCCATACAGGTGTTTGCAGAAACAGCATGCAGATGTGATGATATCCTGATGACCAACCGATCCAGGTACCACCAACGCATGCCATCCTTTTGTCCCTTCTATCAACATTTCTTCTGGTGCTCTCACACATACACGTTTCCATTCATACCATTCTTAATATTTCTACTACATACCTCTACAGATAAATGTAGTTTGATTACTTCACCTAGCCTTTAATCTAGCAAACTAGCATTTTTCACAGTGAAAAATGTAAAAATGTGACAGCCTTTTTAAATGAATCTTACATTCAGTGACCTTCACACTGAGTTCTCTGGTTCCCTCCTAGCCCTGCATAAACAATTCCTTCAAAAACCACAGGAACAGGTTTTGTCAGTTTAAACACACAAGAATTATTCCACATCAGCATGTATAAAACACTCAAATAGATGGTATAAAGTTTCACTCAGACTCTGATGATACATACAGAACACATTGTTTTGGCAGCTTTAGATAGCTACTATGTTGACAGCATAAGCTGGACCATGCCACCTTGTTTCCTCTTTCATTTTCCTTCCCTTATTCTCCTCTCTCCCAAAGGGCATCTCAGACATAACTCATAAAATAGCAGATCAACGACTACAGCTGAATCATCTACCCATCTGCCTGACTGGCAAACAAAAAGAAGTAACAAGCACGTTATTATCATTTCATACTACCATATACAGTCCCCCATAGTAAATCAATTCAAGGTTACATTATCTTTTGGCCCCAAAAGAAAACTTTTTGTCCAATGACGTTAAGAAAGGTGCTCAGGCTTCTTGTTTAATATAAGATCTGGTACCAAGTGTGGTGTTCATGTCAGTCAAATGAGTACTGCTTCATTACAGCAAACTAAGCCATACTAAAAACTCTCCAGTCAAAGATCACATACAGTATGTCTAGGTCATGTAATGAAGCACAGCACAGAGATTGCCAATTTTACATCAATTCAGTAAACTGAAAAAGCGTCAGGCTGTGCGGGCACAAAGCAGTTGTGCTCCATTCTGTAAGTATGATGTGGTTGATGTGTCCAAATTTAAAAGCTCTGTGCAAACACAACAAGACCTCTCCAGTGTCTCTACAACCACACCGAAGTCATGCTAACAGGCACTCTGTGACAATTATTTACACAGAAAGCAACTGCAGAGAAGTCATCGGCATATTTTTAGATGTCTTTCAGCCAATTTAACAGCCGGAAACAAAGTGAGTCAGCACTATGTGACCAACCAGCTTGCCAACTTCCCCAGCTCTGAACTGGGGAATCAGCTGTACTCTATCAGTCAGTAAACGTGTGTGCATGTCTGTGTGTACACACAGAGGTGCAAAGAAACCCCTTTCCAGTAAGACTGCAACGTTCATTCATGTCTGTGCTTGTCAGGGCACTGTTCCTGATAAGAACCTAAGATGTACACTAATAAATGCAACTAAGAGATTAAAAAAATAAGAGTATACATTTTTATTATAAATAGGAAATAATTTTACCCACCTGTAAACTGTTCCCAGCTGAATGTAATGAAAAGCATCAATCTTCATTAATAATGCCTTGCGGGGGGGGAGGAAAAAAATCAGTTTTTATCATGTCAACTATTTGACATGAAATTATAAAAATCAAAGCAATTTTATCTATAACCTTTCTGTCTCAAGAATGCTTGAGCACCTTCAGTTCAACTTCCTTCATAGCTTCCAAAATACTTTTATTAATGAATTTTACCTAGGGCTTGCCAAATCACCAAGGAAACACTGTCCAGTGACCTGAGCTAAGTCATGAAGAAATAACTTTTCCTACTAGCAGATGCCTCCTTAGGTTTATTCTGTTGCACTCTATGTTGTCTTTCCCCATCCACCATGAAAACAGAACACCCAAAACATTTTCTACTTAAGAGCTATTAAAAAAAAAAAAAAAAACCACCCACACAAGCTTGCTATGAAAGAGAAAAATATGAAACAAAATCCTTATATATCAAGACAGAGTGAAAAGTTGGAAGACTTAAAAGCCCTATTTATTTTCTTTGGCTAGGTTCTCAGCACTACATAACTCATCACAAAGTTATTTATACATACCCGGTGCACATCATAATGAAGTCCTCGGATTGCAAAATTGGGATCATAATCATATTTTCTTATTTCTGCAGGATACTAAGAAAAGAGAGCAATGATTTGATTTTAAATTCATAATAAATAAAAAATTGCTTCTGTAGAATTTTAGAAGCCTAAGTTTTCTATGCTTCTCATTTTCACTAGTCATTAAGAGGCTTGTTGATAGGTTGGTGATATTTGCAGGAACATATGTAGAGCGCAAGACAAGTCAAACATTTTTCCAGAATTCAAGGTCATTGTTTCAAATCTAAGTGAAGAATGGTACCTAAAGTTGGACATCCAGGTACTCTGTAGTGATCACCTTTGAACATTAGCCTCTTGTTCAAAAAGTTATTTTGATACATGCACCTTTGAAAAACAAACAAAATTTTATTAACTTCCTAAAATTTAATAGCTGAGTTACCTTGCATTGTGAAGTCTCCCCATGAAACAGACTATACAAACAGTTTCCAACTCAACCTTCTAGCTAGAAACCCAAGAACATGCCCTAATTTACAGAGATACCTGAAATTTACTGTTCACTTCTATTGAAAGAAAAAACAATACATCATCATCAATATTAACAGGAGCAAAAAAAAATCTTTGGCAAGAAATAGAAGCACAGCTGTCTGTTTTGACTCCCTCAGTGTGGATCATACTCCTGATTTTAGACTGCTGAGTTTGAAATGTAGACCCCAGAGGTGTTTAAAGATATGGTGCACTGCAAATAAACACAAATGGGGAGGAAGGAAGAAGAGAATTCACAATGGCTAATGTTACCTGGAGAAGCCAGGCTCCCCTAACAGGGACTTTCCCTGAGGTACAGTGTGTCATAAAGATCAGATCCTGAAAGCAAGTTGGGCACTAAACCATCATGGCGAGTTGCCTCAGGAGAACACCACAGTGACCCAATCATGTTTACCCTGGACAGCATTTGTAACACGTTGTTTAGAGATGCACATAAATTCAATGTCTGTGTCATTTACTCTTTCCTCAGACTCTTTACACATAGCACAGGTACCTCACACCACCTATTAGAGAGTTTTCTAACATTTTTTCAGTACAAGCCCATTTTCAGTCAACTGTAATTTTGTCCTGCTTTAAGCACAGGTTAGCCATGAAAAAAATGTTATGTGTGTGCCTTGGGCTAAGGAGTTTGTTCGTTTGTTTTTAAAAGGTAAAATGCTTCAGTCATTTCTGACAAGGCCTGAGAAAACTATCGTTCCTTTGATTAACCAACTGAAAGGCAATCCTTCATTTCCCTCCCACAGGCTACAGCAGTCGTAGAACTTGACAAATGTATCTCGGGCACATTCTCCACCTTCTCTACAACAATCTCCATACATACGTGGCTAATTTACAAGCCTTCGGGGAAAAAAAGTAGATTATACAGCTTCAACAGAGGCTCTAGCTACGTTTACAAAAAATGAATAGCAATTTCTCCACAAAGTTTTTCTCTATGCTGAGGAGGACTTGCTCTGCAACTGCTTGTAGATCATGCCTGTACTGAGCACAGGCATCTACAGTTAAAGAAAACAGTCCTTTCTCCTAACTTCTGAACTATCATCCCTACTACCACTTTCAGAAAATGTGGGGGATGCTACTGATCTGAATGAGGAACAGCATCAGAAGCCTACAGACGGGTTGGGAAGATGTGTAGATTTGGCCAGGGAACATGGAAGCAGAAGAAAGAAGGGAAAACATCAGGGTAAGATATGGAATGTGATCAATTAGAAACTACAATGTTTTGGACATGCCCCAAAGCAGCCACATCAAGCATGAACACGGAAATTAATTTCTGACTTTTTCAAATTTCTGCATACTTGACTTTCCTACTTTACTTTATTCTACTAGAAGGCTGTCTCTTTGCATGCATGTCAGTACATATGAGAAAAAGATTGAGCCTACCTTGGCACATAAATCAAAGCCTCCTTACAAGCCAAACAGAAAAAAAAAAAAGAAAAAAAAAGATAAAAATTGCACTGTTTGCTTACCCCTCTACTATCTTGGTAGGAATACATATATCTGGACTGAAACAGCAGTCCAGATAAGGTGGCATAAGGCCTGTACATTAGGAAAGAAATAAAACCAAGAGGAAGAGTTTACATTCAACACCTGCTGCCACCTCCAAGATTAGCATTAAATTGATGTTTATTCTCTTGGACACACTTCAAAATTCCTTGCTCCCCACACTGTATTTTGCAATTTTTCATGAATTACGTTACACTGCCATGACCAAAACTGGCCACCTTTTAGGTTGACTGTGACAGTCATAATGGGCAATACTATCTAGAATTTTTTTCTAATGTTAAAGGCAAGAAAAACATTAACAGTATAAGCAGCTACAGAGATAGCATTAATGAAAACTCTTGTCCCTCAATAAATTTCAATGGGAGATGATATATTTCCACAAGCTGTCTCAAAAACTAATTACAGATTCATTTACTAGAACTCAAGAGAGTTTGAGACAAACCGGAAAGTTATTACTACCTGAATTCATTCAAATAGTAAAGGCAGAGCAACACTGGAATTTTTGTCTACAAGAATTAGTCTTGACTCCTACAGTAACACTGTTTTTTGCAAGAACCACGTAGCTTTAATCCTACAGAAATTGCTACCAAGACCTGCCAAAATCTTAGGGGGATCAAGTTGTGTATGCTTGTAGTGCCCATGAAGTTTTGTTCTTCTTCCAGGGATATTTATAGATGTTTATATATAGCTCCTAACCTTTAGACTCAAATACAAAAGTAGAACACCATCACCCATTCAGATTTAGGTTGTATAAAATATACAAGCAGTTTTATTAAGTAAGTTACTCTGTGGACTTTTTGTCTATTTTCCTGCAAGTCCTACAGTTCAATAAACTTTGCCTCTTTCAGTCCACGTTTTCTCCAGTCTTTTTCCCTGTAATGCCTTTAGTTTCCCAAGTCACCCATCTCTCCCCTGCTTCCCAACACACAGTAACTTCTCCCATCCCCAAACTATGCACCAACCAGCTCCAAGCTGCTTGGATGTCAACAGGTCACCGATGCAAACACAGTGCTTGGTGAGGCAACAGGCCAATGTCCCCTCTTCGTGGACTACTGAGCTGAAAACTTACTTGGGTATCTCTTGTATCCAGCCTCTGATTACAGCATCACTGTACACGCTGCCCCTTCAGCTAACTCAGCTGAAACACCAGGCACGTACAGCGCACCTTGCAAGTACACAGTGCAATCAAAGGCCTCCTAAGAAGTCAGGCTAAAAATATTTCATATGGAAGTTAATCACTGCACTCACAGCAGCGCCTAAAACAGAGTAATGGTAACTTTTAAGCTTATTTATTAGGGTGACTCCAATAATTGACAATCAGGAAAAAAACAAAACCCACACCACTACATTAAAAAAATAAAACAAACAAAACTCTATTCCTTAACAGTCATCAGATTGCACTCTGCTCAAAACTGCAGCTGAGAATAAACCAGGACTTCTGTGGTTCATATGTAGCTGTTGTACAAAATGTCTTATAAGGGAACCAAGCTAGGACTGAGGCATGAAAAGATGAGCTATGCCCTTCTTAGTTAGAAATTATTGATTATACGCTTTATTCCTAAGTTTATTGTTATTCCATTAATTTTACTTACCCGATGCTCATTAATAAGAAGATCTCGAGCAGCATTGAAGATCAGCGTGTGCAGATGTTTAGAATAAAAGACCAATGTGTAGTCATAATCAAAACCATAAATTTCAATGTCTGACAGGCTCAATTCATTGTTTGAAAAAATAGCATCTGGATTCAGCATGTTACTCATAATTGAAGGAACCAACTCTGGGAACAGGGGAGAGAAAAAAAAAAAGTTATACCAGCCTTATAGTTTCATTTAAATAAATACATAGAAATCCATTAGCAATTTCTAAATATAGATAAATGATGACGGAAACTATCAAACTAATTCATACCAATGAGGTAATCTTTAATATGATGCTATTGAAAATGCTGTCCCTAACTTGTCTTGGTGACCCATAGTTTTTATCTGAAGCACACTTTTCTCTGTACAGTTCAAGTAAGAGAGAAGATACGTTTTGGCATCTTGCTCATCAGAGCGCCCTAGACTCGATATATATAATTTTTTTGCTAACTCCATTAAGACACATATTACTGCTTTTGAAAATGAGCTTTGGAGTTGGAGGATTATTATTATTATAGGAGCCTTGCCTTCTCCTCCCTTTATTTGGTCCAGCTCCTGCCCCAGAAGCAGAACTGACGTTGTTTTAATCTGACATTGCTTTAATTTCTTTTGCTTCACCATTTCAAGGTTACCACATTACTCAGTTTCAACTCAGTAAGTAAACTTTATGCGATTGCCATACCTTCCAAACAACAGTTACATACACATCGCTATGCTTATTAACCTTCTAGCAAATCAGGAAACCAAAAATATTCTGCTTATTCTCCACACACATGTACCTACCGTGTGTAAATCACTTCCATTTTTAAGGGTATGTTTCTTTTGATATTTGTCTGAAAAGTATACTGGGAAGTTAAGACCACTTACATAGAGCTGTAATATATTTAGTAACTTTAGGACCAACACCAACCTAAGTATTAAGGATGTTTGTATTTCTTGTTTAGAAAACTTTAAGGAGCAACATTAGGAGGCTAAATGCTACCCTCCTGGAAGCATAAAACATGAGCATGTTTTCCTTCCTTCCCTTCCCATACATGATCTTTATCCCTACTAGTGGAAAAAAGGGGAGTTTTCATCTTAACTCTGTGCTTGGAAGGGTGAGTTTAAAGGGACTATGCTTTGTTTGGTTACTTTCTACGTAAAAGTCTAGAAGGAATCAGTCAAGCTTATCTCAGCATCTTCAGCTCTGAGGACAGATAGACTATGTGCTCCACCATGGGAGGAAACCATCTCAACAGGGCAGGTAGGGGTGGGGATTCCAGATCTGTTAGAAAGATAGCGCTCCGTTTTGAAAACTGGCCAACTCATAGAAAGGGAAATAACATTTGTAAAAGCAATGCCTTAGACTGCTGCACAGCTGACAGGCAGATACAATAAGAAACTTCTACAAATGCCCAATAACAGACAGTAACCTGAAACCATTCAACTTCATCAGATGCAGATATCCAAGTCTTTTAATTTTTAAGAGAGAGAAATAACAGCAATTTCATAGAGTTTAATTCCAAGTTTCAAATAAAGTCCAGCATCTCTTTCACCAAAAAAGATCCCAGGAGTTCCCCATGCTTAATCTGACATGAAGAGCTGTATCTTTCATTTCAGGGGATTTAACAAAATAAGCCTCAATCAAAACATGAGCTCCTACTATCTCCAGTCACTGCTTATACTCATACAGGAGACAAATGTTATTTTCAGTTGAGGTAACAAATAATCAAATGCAATCTGACATGCTGCTATTAAGGCAAATACTCTTACTCCATAAAAAGGGCCATGAATCATTTAATTAACTTGAAGTCATAACCACAGTTTTGAGTGAACTTCCAAAATCACGTTACAACACCCATTTCTGTATTATAGTTAAAGTTTTTTTTCAGACTTCAATTGTGCAGCCTGGTGAGTCAACACTTGTTTTAAAAATAAAGATATTTTTATATAACAATATTTCAGATTAAAAAAAAAAAACTTGACTAGCGCCTGTCTGTTTTCAGACAGTATAAACAGTTTGTAGCTCTTAGATGTTCTGGCTGGCAGACAGCATCCCAAGTGCTATAAACCTTGGGTCAAAAATCAGGACAGCTTTGTCATCCTAACACTGTAACTAAGTGAAACGTCACATACTTGAAGCCATTGGGTGACTTCGGCTGTAATAAAACATTCTGAATTATTCTAGAAGCACTTGCCTCGTCTTTCGCCAACCCACACCCACTGACTGACTTACTGTCTCTTAACATTACCCTACTCTCTAACCTCAGCTCTTAAGTATTTTCTGGGTGTGGTTTATTATAAGAAAAAGTTAATTCCAAAAACAGGAAAAGAAAAAAAGATTCAAAATAAAAGGCATTTACTCTCTTCCTCCTAACCCTCATCCCACCCTCCAAAGTCCATAACATTCTTCTGAGATCTGTAACATGGCTTCTTATTTCACTCGTGAAACGTTGCCACTATTTTATGTTTGCAAACACTACGTTTGTTGCCAGCACAGTCAAGCCCCAGTTCATCCTCAAGACTATGAAGTGCAGGCTGATACACTACATATATACACTTTTTTTTTTTTTAAGGGCAAAACATGCAAGACTACAGCATTACCCATTGCAACTACAGGACAAGCTTGCCCACCTGACATTGCAGAACACACGCTGCCCCTTTCTCTTTCGGCTCTCTGAAAACATCACATAGTCAAGCACCTTGGTAATACTCTTCCCATCGGAGCAAGGGCAGAAGCAAGCAAGCTCCAAGCAAGTATTTGGCCCTTAACTTTTTGCCTTGGTGGGCTGAAGAACAGAGCTTCCCAGAGACACGCATGTATCATTAGCATTTTACCCTGGCTTCAACACTTCACGGTATTTTAGTGGAACCACAGACAAAACGAAAAGAGTCATCCGAGACCTCACAGCATTTCAACTTTCTGGAAGAGCAGCCTGTTGCGGAAAGCCCCTCAAACAGACGACCCATCTCCTGATTTTTGTTTTTACGTTTGCTTTTCTCCACACCCCACACATCCCCAACGCCAGCCACCTCGAGCCACGCCGTAGGAAAGCCGTCTCCCCCGAGACACCTGGGGGCAGCTACAGCCCCGCTGGGTCAGACGGCGGGTGGTCTGGCGGGCTGGGCCCCTTCTTCAGAGCAGGGCAACAAGAAGGGGCAGCCGCCCCCAGCAGCGCCTGTCCGCCGGGTGCCCGGCCCTCAGGACCCACCGAGGCGACGGCCTTACCCAGTTTGACACTGGCAGAGCACTGGGGACCACCACAAGGGAGAGCGCTTCCTCACCGGAGCCGCGACGACCGCGCGGGCGGTCGGACCCACGGCAGCTCACCACGGGGAGACCCCCCGCCCCGGAGGACCCCCCAGAACCCCTCACGCTGCCGCAAGGGCTCCCACAGCGTTCGCCGCTCCTCCTCTCCGAGCCGCCAACACGCGTTTGTTCGCTTCAGGACCGGCGGCACGCCGACCTGAGGTAGCAAGAGGAGGAGGAGGAGGAGGATGGCTGGCGCGGCGGGGGGAGCCGTTACCGCTGCCGCCCGCGGGCCCCGCCGCTCACCCTTGGTGACTCTCTTGGCCTCCTTGTAGCGCGACCACAGGTAACCCTTCATGTCGGGCGGCGGCGCCTGCCGCCTCTCCTGCGGGGCC
>NW_010972642.1:12630547-12640124 GCF_000737465.1 Haliaeetus leucocephalus
CTCAGCCCCGCCGCGCCGCTCCGCCGCCGGCTGAAGTCACTTCCTCGGGCTCCGCCCCGGGGCCGCGGCCAGGCGGGAGGCGGGGAACGGCCCGGCCCGGCCCGGCGGCAGGTAGCGTGGTCCCCGCCGGGAGGGAGGGAGCGGCCCCGTACAGCCCCGGCCTCGCCTCCACAGCGCTGGGTTGCGGGGCTGGTGGTTTGGCTTCACCGGGAAGCGGCTTTGCTAAAGGGCTGAGGCTAGCAGGCACGGCCCCGGGGGCGGGGGAGCTAACCTAACCCAGGGGTGGTTGGGGCCCTTGCCCTCAGGTCTGCCGTCCCACCGAGGGAAAGCGACTTCCCCCCCCCCGCCGTCCGCAACCGCCGGCAGCATTTTATCGGTAACTGCTGAAGGCTGATCGCTCGGGTCAAGGGCAAGTGGAGCTGCGTGGGGAACGGACCCCGACTTCGCACCTCCACTGCTCCTCCGCTCTCTGGCTGTGCTAGGAGGGGCCTGGGATTCTTTCCCAACAAACGCCACCTCAACAGCAAATACTTTTCCAGCCAGTGTGCTCTTGAGAAGTGCTATATACACCTGCTTCCATCCACGATCAAAATAAGATCAAAACGTAAGCTGGATATAAAGTGTGTAATACAAAGAATACCGTGAAATCCGCAGAAGCCCTAGTGCTGTTTTGAGGCCCCCAGCTCCTTGTGAAACACTTGCCACTGATAGCTGTAGACCCTGACAGTCTGAGAACTTGAACCATACCTATTAATGCTTGTAAAAAAAAATTTAGATGACGCATGGATGAAGAAGAACAAAGGCCAGACCACTTCCACAGCCGAAAGGTTACAGCTCCACATGCTGAATTCCTGATGTGCTCAGAAACTCTCTTTACAACAAAAGGAACATAATTCTTTTTCCAATACAGTTAACACAGCTTGTTCTTACACCAAGGAGATCCATGTAACCCATTGTAACTTATGTCTGGAAGTTATTCAGCCATTCCTCCCCATACATCTCTAAAGCAGCAATCCGATAAAAATCTGAAGGATTTCAGACTAAATACTACTCTGAGCACTCTCTTTTTTACAAAGAATGACGCCCACCTCATTTTTACAGGCAAAACCACAACAAACTGAAAGAAAAACAAGCCTTAGATTTCAAAGTGTCTGTCAGTGGGTAGCTGGGTGGTCTGTCCTTCCCACCGAGGCTGAGTTCTTGACTGACATTACAATTGTGATTGCCAAAAGTCCGATAACCAAGTCTGGGAAGTCTGTAGGGTATCTGTGGAGACCAGATACAGCTTTCACCAAAGTTCCTACATTATCATTTACATTAACATTGTCATTTTATTATTGCAATATGGTATTCTGGTATACATTACTATGAATCCATCACAATAAATTCTGGGAACAAAGAGAGAACAAGATGGTCAATATTTAGAAAACAGACAAGGCGAGAGGAAAGACAACTTCATAGAGACCTTCTAATCTGGTACTTGCTTTCTCTGATCCTTCTAGTCAGAGATGATTTTTACAGAATTCTTTCACTACAACACCCCGGGGCAGAGAAAATTAAAACTCCCATTAACCTTTCCACACCAGACTTTCCATGTACAACTAGAAAAAAGAAAAAATTAAGTCATCTATGAAATTAGGAGACTCTGTGAAAGTCATTCTGAATTCATAGCATAGTTCTGGGGTATTGTAGGTTTTCTTGTCACCCCAACTCCTAATTAAATCAATCACCTGCAACAAAACAAAAATGCATTAGGACTGGACAGCTTTTTCACTCCAGCCTATTGGCTAATTAATCCCACGCGCAATTTGATTGAAATTGATAGAAAAAGGCACATTGTTCTTCTCCTGAACACAGCCTAGCCTAGCCTCCAAGTCCCAAGACTATAAATATCGTGAACAATAACCACATTGGTAGGTGAGGCATTCTCAAGAAGAGCTACAAGAATGGCTCTGAATAATACAAGAAGGAGCAGCAACAGAGAAGCCATTTCCAGCAGTCAACGGAGGTGTTGCAATTCTGGCATAAGCAGTAAGAGAATATTGCAGAGCCAGGGATTTATGTTCCCCTACTGTGATACCAGCATTAAAGTTAGAATACTTAACCTCTAACAGAGGTCTGGAAAAAGACAATACAGTGCTCTATAGCACTGTCCCTCACCCCTTGAAACCTGAAGGCTTTGAACTTTCACATTCACTTATTTTTTATACTATCAAACTAGAATGATAGCACTCGTATTTCTTCTGCAAGCATGTGCAAGACAGGGCCTTGAATGTGAAAGCTAATATTGTGGGTAGGAACCCCCATTTTTGCTGCACAGTCCGTGTTTAGCTCCCCAGATAGCCAGGACTAACCTATAAAAAGAGATGTGTGCTTGAGTGTCTAGTTCCAGTGCTTTCAAAGATCATTCCCCCTGCATGTCAGACAACGTGCTTCTGTAATGCTAACATATGCTTGATGTATGCAATACAAATAAAAAGAAAAGTTGTTTCCTTTATGTAGCTGTTAGCTAAAGCAACTCTGATGAGGTGTTTGCTCCCATATGAAGACCTGTTAGGCCAGTGGATTATTCACACAAATCAAAGTAATCCCTAAGTGTTGGCAGCGAGATTAGAGACTAAAACATGAAGTAGTGGTGTTTAAAAATAAGTTAACAACTCAACTTCAGACAACTCTGTCCTTTCCCTTGTCTGCTGCTGCTCTGAGTAATGACTCAGATACTGGAAAATATGTGGTAATGTAAACTGGCATGAAGGAACACACATGGAAATTCATTTGTCTTTATTTGGGATCCGTAGAAGATAAATGAAGATCCATTCCTTCTTCCAAAAGCTGTATAATTTTTATTTAAACAGAATGGGATATATAGAAGTAGAGGAAGTCAACCTACAACATTTTTTCTAAAATTGCACTTAACGTGACACATAATCCTACAGGCTAATGTAACTTTAAATGCACCTTCTTAATCAGATCAGTCCAAGTGATCCTAGCTGCAGGATGACTAAAAAACATGTATCCAGTACTTTACACAATGCACAAAAGAACCCAGACTTTCCCTCATGTTATTGTCAGAATTGACCACACCTATGACACTTACCTGGTACAAACTGAAACTGAAAGGTGTTTAGGTATGGCTGCCGATTTAAAGGAAAAAAAAAAAAAAAGAAGAAAAGAGAACTCACACCCAACATAAAAAGTTTCACAGAATTAGCGTTCAAAGAAGAATCTCAGAGGGCTGTCTTACTGCATGGATAGAGCAGGAGATAGCATGGACCTGAAACAAAAAAGGCATGCACTTGTGCTAAGTACATACCACGTACGCTGATTTATATCTGGCATCCTACTTACTATTCAGGGCCTGTGGGATTAGCTAGGGTCTGAGTGGGGATAAGATACACAATTTCTTTCAAGAAAAAAGAGAATGCTTACGAACTATTTTACTTTTGGCTGAATCTTGTCATCAGGAGTAATTCAGAGAGAGACTACACACTATCCCCAGTTCACAAACACCAGCTCTGTTAATATTGTTGCAGGTTCAGGACGTAGGTGCCATGTGATCTCCATATGTGCATACATAAAACACCTTTGAGAACCTGTTAAGTGTTTCACATATAGTATGTATGACAAATTAGATTTATAATTACACCACTATCTAATTTCTTTGCTTTTCATAGTTTTGTTCACACAGGGGAAACATGCAAATCTCCCTGCAGCCTGTTCAGCCCTGCAGCTCCTTCTCACATCTGTGATTACTGAGAGCTCTCAACACCTCAGAAATCACTTGGCTAATAAAGACACTCCTGCATTTAAGTGACTGTGGGATGGATTTCTAATCAGCTAGTACAGCCTTCAAGTAAAGCCTAGGACTGGGCTAAGAGATACTACAATTCATTAAAGTCCCATTGAATGAAATTAAAATGCAACACTAGGAAAGCTGACAATGTCTTACTGCAGCTTCTGCGGTACAATGTTCCAAACGGAACAGCTTTGTAAGCAATAAAACCATTTGACAGATTGTATCAGACAGTTGTTTATTACAGAGGTGAATGACCTTGGACTGACAGAGAATGGGCAAAAACAACACAGAAACAGTCTCTTATGAGAGAATTGGAAGTCTTTCTTACTGCCTTAAAAGATTCTGAAGAACATTATTTTCTTCATCTTTAATATATTGCCTGCTTACATAAATCTTCCTAAATGTGTTTGTAAAAATTATTTTTCTTTAAAGGCCACAGAACCATCAGATGCTGGTAACAGTTTTCAGCCATTATTGACCCGAATCCTCTTTGAAACCGTACCCTGTTATGGTCCCTTTAGCCAGCCAGTACCTCTCCCAGCAACAAATGTTTCTGCATGGAAAATTCTTGCATACGTTAAATTCTTATGCATTTTTCATTTTGGTATTGGTATTTAAAAATAAGTGGAACTGTGTTTATGTGCAACTATTTGGGAAAAGCATCTTTAACTATTTGGAGAAAAATCTCTTTTCCGAGCTACTTACTGCTTCCTTCGCTTCTGTTGCGGTAATACTAACACCATTTGAAATGAATTTGCCACATCCAATGTGGAAAAGCAAGAATATAAGCACACACTATCTATGCATGTTAATGCATGGTTAAAACGAGTAGAAAAAGAAAGCAATTGAAATCAGAAACATTAGTCTCTGTACCATTCCTCACAAACTCCAATATAAACCGGAGCTGAATACTTTAACTGTTATACTCCCGTAGTGGAGCTGGGTAGAGAAGATTCTGACTAGTTCTGCTTGGTAAGCATTTGTCAGCCATCCCTCCTCCCAGAAGAAAATGTTTAATCAAAACCTGGTATTTCCTGGTAACCCAAGTGGCACAATTTTACCATCCAAGCACCTTGCCATGTGAATTCTGGTACATTAGTCTAGCCATTACATCAGACATCCTAAAAACTTGCTAAAACGCTAAACATGCTTTAATACAATTCAAAATGGCACAGGAAATTTGTGCTTATGGGTACAGCCTTTTAAAAAAAAAAGTAAAAGAAAAAAGACAGATCCAGTAGCATCAAGCAAACCTAAATAGGGATGCAAGTTTTGTAACTGCTTTTATCCAACTTCCTAGCTTTGCAGCCTAGTCTTGTATTGAGGAGAAGATTAAATGGCAATTAAAAAAAAATGAACCTTTCTTTTTACATGAAATACATTTGGAGCAAACTTACCAGAGGAGTTAGAAGCCCATCATTCCTCTCTGTTAATGCCATCCAGTATAGTATATGCTACCTGTTATGTGACAGGTGAGCACTTAACCAGCATCTGGTCCAAAGGGAAGTCAGTCTGCAAGGTAAAAAATAAGCAACCTTAAAATATTTTATACCAGATCTCAAAATAATAATGCTGGCAAAGCAGACACAGCCAAGTAGGTCTCCAACTAAATTCACAGTGGACAGGAAATGCAAAGAAACACAGTACAGAGACAGCCAAACTGTTTGGAAGAAGATGGGTCACATCCTAGACATCTCTGCCTGGCACTGCGCCCAACCGCTCCCACTAGCTCTTGCACAAGCTTGTTTAACCCTCATAAAAAATACCCAGAACTTAAGACAAGTCCATCGGGCTCTGTTCTACCCCACGAAACTACATCTAATTCAATTTCGCATTGTAAACGTGTCATAAACACGTGGCCAAAGAAGTGTAGATATACCCTTGATTTGGCCAGGGCAGTCCCAAAATGCAGACATCAGTCCTAGGAAAATCAGGACATAATTTCATCATGCCTTACACTAGGACAGAGGATTTTCTATCCTCACTTTCAGTATGTGCCCGACAATTCATTCCTAACCTGCCAGAAGGGAAAAAAGACCTATCAAATTCAGCATTTGCACCAGGCCACAACTTCACACGGGCATTTTTACCCCTCCAGCAGGAGTTCCCGGAGGGACATCTTTCTGGCTCTGTCACGTAGTAGTGCCAGGAAGCAAGCTCTGGTCAAATGACATTCCAAAAGAAGCAGGGCCCACATGTATCTAGCAAAAAAATTGGTTGCCCTGGTCTCTAGTGCATGGACTGCTTCCAAGTCATCTGAAAACTAATCCAGCTGCAGCAGCCCAGAGTTCCCACGGGCTAATTTATTCCACTCCTAGCTAATAATTCAAAGTATCTGCCTCTGGGCAGAGTAAATTAGCCTGTACAGAACATGGTGCTGTCACACCAAACTGCTTCTGGTCCAGGCAGAAATACTGGAAAGGTAGCTCAGGCATCTCTATATTATACCAATCTGAATTAGAATAGCTCAAAGAGCAAAGAATATTTCTGGACTGCACAGACAAGCAGGCATGGGCCAGAGTATCCTCCACGTTACACCAGTTGATGCTGCCCTTTCACTCACAAAAAGTGACCACCAAGGAGTTTCAAGCGCAGGAGCTAGGAAATTCATTCCCCAAGGCATGCCTCACCTTGGGGCTGCAGAAAGAGAAGATGTCATACCATTTGTTATCTTGGCTCTGTCATGAGAACCTCCCCCCCACCCCAACTGACTTGATTACCAGCATAACACGTCACATCATGTCATGAGACTAAGCAGGACTGGGGTTTTTTTTCCCCACTATACCCAACCAGAGCTCAGTAAACACTCATCCTATAATCTTACTTTCAATGATTTTATGAGCAGGCAAGAAACAAGAGGCTGTAAGCCATCAGCTGGCAGGATTTCCCCCTATACCTGGGGAATTGGATTGTTTTCACTCACTCAGCTAGGCAGGGATAACACTGACAATAAATTTGAAGAGCTTGGGGAAAATGGTGAACAGCTGTCAATCTTTAAAGAGACTAATGAAACCTGAATAAGGTTTCAAATTCTTAACATATCATAAAACTTTATTTCCTTTACAGACAAATTTAGGTGAGGTGATCATATAATTATGTCACTTACTGCTCAGCACTTTATATATAGCCCTGACTTCTTACTATTCTTGAGATGACTTGAAAACTCTGCCAGCTGTCCTCAACCTCCAACTAAAAGATTAATCTTGCCATGCAAAGTGTAACTTGCATAGAAGCAAAAAGGGAAATATCCTTCACTCCAAAAAAATTCTCAAGCCAAAAAAACTAGTAATAAAAAAAACCACACACCACAAGCACTGAATTACTAAAACCACTTTTTTTCCCAAAACACAAGCAAGCAAAAGGAAATTTTGGCTAAAAAAAAAAAAAAAGATTATTTTTGATGGGCAGGGTTTTTGCCTGAATAAACTTAACTGATCAAATAAAGTTACATTGAAACATGATATGAATACAAGCTTTGTATGAATGTCATACTATAGCCCACTGGGCTCGCTGTGGCTTCGCACAGTGGCACCCTCAGGGTCCTGCCAAGTCCCTGTTGAGCACATGCAAACTGCAGTTCTGCAGAGACTTGCGACCTAGCCACAGCCAAGCAGATTTTCAGAGGGTCACTTGTAGCACACAGGACACAGCCTCCCATTGCCAGTCCCCGTTCCAAACCAGAATAGTTTAATTAACAACCTATACTATTTCCTAGACAATCTCTACTTGAAATTTCAAAACAAAGAAAAAAAAGCCTGTTGTAACAACCTTCAAGTCTACATACTGAAACTTTGCCAAAGTTGAAACCAACTGAAAACCGTCTTATTAAGATAGTGGGATGTTTCCTGTTACTAGAGGCAGGGCCTATAATTCAAAAAAGCCTTTAAAAAGAGGTAGGTTTACCTTCTTTTAAACAACGTCAACATCTCAAAGCCAAAAGACAATGTAAGGGTGTATAGTATTGCTTCAGACTGAATATGTCACACATATACTGTAAAAATGCAACCTCTCTTCATAGAAGTTTCCTTGAAAACAGATATTTTATTCAGAGAAAATAAATAGTAAAATTTACTCTCTCATGCCAGACCAATTCGATTTGTCTCCAACCATGCAGTCCTATTACTTTGTCTGGTTTTGTGCATCTCCAAAGTTTTGATTCATATCAGAAAAGACTGGTCAATTTTTCTATCTCCACTGCCCTTTCAAGAACAGAAGGAAGAAAGCAAGACAAACAGACCTAAGCACCTTTTAACATATTTTACACAAATTAAGTTGGAAACCTCAGTCCTGCAAACAGACGAAATGGTGAATCCTTCTCTCCTCATGAAGCATTGCTAACATGAGTTGTGCTCTGTGCTGGTAGAGGAGTCTGCTCGCTGAGCACAAGGCTGTGGCAGACCCAGACACTCATGTCACCATTTAACTGTCAGGTTTGTAGCAGAAATAAATACTCCTGACCCATATCCATCTCTGGGTTAAAACGTACTTCTTCTCAGTAAAACCAGTGAGTTCAGCAAGAGCACACTGATCGGTGTATGTCTGTTTTAAAGATATATGTACTAAAAAAGAAATAGATACGATACATACATATCATGTTAAACGTATAGAAATATTTTCTTCTTGCTTCTGGAAGCTTTGGAAAACTAGGATATAGATCAGTAACATTTTTTTCCCCCTCCAATGTCTGGCAGCCTCCTCCAGCATCCATTGCTCTCGCTTTGGAAAATCCGTAAGTTATCATCCGATTACACAACCATTTGCCTGAAAAGCACAACTACTCTCACACTGTAATGCCAACTAATCAGGAAGGAAATTATGTTTTAATGCTATTAGCATAAACAAGATTTAAATAATAAAAAATAGAGAGGAAAATTTCTGCAAGGAAAATCAATGATGTCTTATACTATTGGATTAGAATAAATGGGCTTTAGAGCAAGCATAAATTGTACTTTACACATTTCAATTTACACCGTTAGAGAAATGTACAGGTGATCTCAGGCCTCATTTACTTGGAAAAATTGCACTGGTTTAACTTCATCCAGTTTTCAGATGCTATAATTAAAGCCATATAAAATTATTACATTGGTTTAAGAATGTTTTATTGCAATTTACCTTTTATCAAGAGGATATCTTTTCTGTCCTAAAGCAAAACGTGAACTCATATCAAAACAAGTATCCATGCTGCTTAGTTATACTTGCACAACCTTTTCATAGCCTTAGCACAAATGCAAATGAGAATGCACTCATCATACTGCTGACTCTCCTCTGATCCTTATAACACATACCTCATTTGATTACAATAACTAGATTTTGTTCTTTCCAAATCAAATTAACTGTTTATATCTTCTGCATAAAAAACTTTTGCCCTATTTTGACTGCATCTGAAACAAATAGCCTTCCACACAGTTAAGGAAAAGAGGCATTTTAAAAAACAACAACAACAACAACAAACCAGCTCAGTGCTCTGTACTTGATAGTGTGGTATGGGTGCATTATTTTTACGGTTGCTTTAAGTTTGATCTAGTAACATGACAGTAAGTTGTTGGTTTGGTTTTTTTAAACATGGTCTACTACTTTTGCCCAAAATCAATTCATTAATAATGACAGCTGTGTCAGCACATATTACTTTAAAAATATGGCCCAAGATAGAACTCTGCATTTTAATTAGTTTAAAACCCCATGCATTTTGTCATAAAATCTTATGTTGCTACAAATGAAAAATATGCCTGTGCCAATTCGGGGGGGGGGGGGGGGGACCACAAAAAAAACCCCTCTCACGTT
>NW_010972642.1:12640134-12652913 GCF_000737465.1 Haliaeetus leucocephalus
TTTTGTGTAAAAAAAAAAAAATTGCGCGGGTGCGGGTGGGGGGGGGGGGGGGGGCGACACCAAACTAAACCTCTTCGACGATACTCAGAAGGTTGTATTACAATTATGACCCCACCATTAAAATATGCAAGTCTTGGGATACATCTTCAGCTCTCCAGATATTATTTTATCTGTAGAGTATGATGCATGCTCACTGAAGATCTTCAAAGAACTGAATCAAGCAGATCCGACCCTCCACATCTTAGCTACACGAGACTAGCTCCTAAGAGTTAGCCAATCAATTAATCATATTTTTTCTGAAATGTAGCACATAAATCTTTCATTTAGCCTATATTTTCCAGAGAACCATTGGTTATAGGTGAATATTTTAATTTATCTTCCTCTTAAAAATCAGAATCACCTCCCTTCAGCACACTACTTTCTTTTCTTTCTGGAAATTCTACCCGTCTCCTGTAGTCTTTCAAGGATTCCCTCCTCCCAGCATGTTAGAGCACTAAGACTTGGCAAAAGCAGGATGCTAGTATTCACTGGTTGAAAGACAAATTTTTTTTTCCTTCTTTTGGGCCTAGATTTGAGAGTACGTGCATGGTATTAAACTTTTTAGTTCATTTCTATTATTGTTTTCTGTTGATAAACAGATACTTTTGATAATGTTACCACCTATAATCGCAAGAATATGCAAGCACAAATATTAAGTGAGGTGAAGGTGAAGATAGATGCATCATGTTCTTACTGTTCCTTAAATGTGATTATTATCTGCCATCTGTCTCCCCCTGCATTGCTCTCCCCTTTTATGGGGCAAGCCTGTGCATCCTCTCCACAAAATCCATCATGTTACAAGGCACTGCAGTTATACCGCACTTGTAACTGACTTCAGCATAACTATACCATGCCTGGAATCTGCAAAGATTTATGGATACACTTGACTTAGTAGTCTCCTTGAAGCTTTAACTACTCCTTGCACAAAGTTATTCACTGAGGTAAGTCTTCACAGGCACGAGTTCAAGGAACACAGGATGCAAGAACTGTGTCTTGCCAGGGCATAATGCTAAAATAGCGATATGCAAGTAGTGAACGACATTCAAACAGAGAAGTAAGTGAAAGTATGTATATGTTAAAAAGTATGACTCCTTTCTCATAACTTTGTCCATAACGTTACCAGGCAACATGAATTTGCAGGCAGTCTGTTGCTACAATTATAGTGATCTCAGATAAAATTGGTACAGCTTCAATCTGCAATCTAAGTAATTTCTGAACCCTATAATCAGTTTTATTGGAAGAAGGGCTCAGACTATTTCATTTCACAAAGAGTAAATAGACAGTTAATTTATAGTTTTTCATATTCTCTGCATTTTCTAATATGAAATTAAATACATATTTGCCTTGTCCTCTGTGTTCTGATACATTAAGCAGCAGATGCCCAGCCAAGAAATCTCAATATCCTAAAGAACTGAACCATATGTTGTAGAACTTATTGCACAATTGCTGGGTGAATGACATCAGTCTCATCGAAGCACTGTAAAAATACCATCAGTGATGGCAATCACTGGCAGGTCATTCTGTAGTCAGGGAGGATGTGGACTTGGCAAACAGTATGATGTCCAAATACATCTGCTTATCAAACATGGCAAGGTGAGTTATGTACTGTAATCAGCATAGAGCAAGAGCACCGTAAAGCAAATCAGCCTGTTTATCCTGGGAACTTCTTACTGACAAGAATTGTACACAGAAGAAATACTGCATTACAGCCATCCAGTGTGTCACTGTGCCATCTGGCAAGCTTGTGGTATCCATCTTGCATGAATTAAACACTACAAACATTTTTTTATAAGCCTGCCATGAAACACCATCACTCCTTCTATCAATGATAATTCACTTCATCTGAAGGGCCTTACTTTCTAGACTACCCGTAGTTTCTAGTGTGTACAATTCAAGAATTTCTCATGGAAATCCATTTTTTTTGCAAATAACTGAAGGTATCTTCATGTCTCCTCTAGATCAACCTTACAAAAATTGGAAGAGATACAAAACTTATTGTGCATTTCAGAGTTCAGGAAAATTCAGTATCAACATGATAACACAGAATAGCACATTAAACTATGACAGATCTCTGTCATTGCAGTGTAACATGTATCTTTGAGTGACAAAATTATGAAATAAGACCTTAAAGGCTTGATCATGCACATCTGAAGTCAATGGGAGTTTTGCTTTCCATTTCAGTGGGAACAAGCCAAGAGTTAACTGCTATAGGCAATGTTTCCAGAACTGTTAAATGAGCAGCTCTCACTTAATAACAATAATAAGGAATTGCTGGGTGCAGATTTCATTTGAAGTCTGGCTTAAGATTTGCCTTTCATGTCCTATTGAGCACTGATATCTTTTGAAAATCTGGATGCCTATTGATAGGTCCCTTTGAAATTCTACTCCAAGACGTATGCTAAAAATCTATTACAGCCTATTAACACATCATTCTTAAAACAGAAGTTACTCAGAAAAATCGAAAGCCATAGACAGACACATTTGCTCTTAAAAATCTACTGCAAATCCTTTTAAAGAGTTCATTAGTTTCATAAGATTGATAATTTCAGCATATCATCCACTGCATTCTGCTGCTTCTTTAAAACAATGGTATATTTAGCATTGCTATTAATAAAATCTGACAGCAAGAAGCATTCACTTCTTTAAGTGTCTAGGTCTGGTAGCTGGAGAACTTCTGAATCATTTGGTACAAAACTATTATAACAGATTTCAGCATGTCTCTTTTGACTGTTCCTGTCTTTTGGGATAATGCAGAAGATTCAATCCTTGCTCTCTCCCTCGTAGCTTTAATGAGCCTAACTCAGGCATGACAGCATTTTATCTTACACAGCATCTTGTCAGATTCAAAGTCTATTTTTCTATCCTAAATTTTATTACTGTCTACTTTCATTACATAATCATTCCTACAGGTGTTTTCACAACCTGTTACCTGTTGGATACAAGCAGAATGACTACAGGAAAAAAAAAATCATTATTATATAAAATTCTCAAAACTACTGCTTTATGTTCAACCCTCCAAATCCATATCATAGCTCTGGATAAATAACATAGAGGTATAACGGCTTTGTTGTAGCATCCATCAGAATTAGGTTGCTGACAGTTACCTGTGACTCAAAGAAAAACTGCAGTTTTTCCATCTGTCATAGTAGTTCTCACACACTCTAAAAATCATTTTGCTTTTAGAAGTACTGAGTTACAACCGCATGCTGACTTGCTACCTTTCAGAGAGAACCGAATAAAAGATAGCTTACAAAAACAACCCCCTTGTAAAGCTTTATTACAACTTTTATTCAAAACATAGCTATAGTCTAAGCAGCATTGTATCCTATAGCTAGATGAATTTGTGCAGCCAACTTATCACCTAGCTAGGATACTCTCAACCTACCAACACCATTTATCTTAGGAGATGCACCCTTTCTCCTATTAAATATCCCATCCTACCTCACACAGAATATTCAAGAGATAGACAATCCTGGATTAGATCTGCAGAAAGACTCATATGCTGGCAAGGAAACAATTTTCAACAGCCTTGCCACCAAATGAAACACACACTTTTCACAAAGGCTGAAAAAAGCTCCTAATACATAAGGATAGAAAAGGCAGCTATGGATGAAACACTTGTACACCAAGAGGTGGAACAGAGAGCCAAATGAGCTAGCACCAGGCTAAAAGCACACCAGAAAGGTAGCTGAGCATGTAATCATGAGTATTCAAACAACAGATAGTCTCGCTACGTTAAAGCTGTTCCACTTTGCATGCAATAATTAAATAATTGGGCCCAGAAATAGAAAGGATGGTTTAACATCATAGAAAAGACCTGAGAAGGAGTTTTGTGACTAGTGTACTCCAGAACCAAGAAACCAAGTCCAATGTAGAAGAGTAACACACCCTAGAGAAAACGAGCTTTGTCCTGATCAATACCTCATTTCTTTTTCATTATATTATCCTGTAGCTCACTTACCAAGCTGCTCATGCTATTTGGCACTTTTACAGTGATGAAAGTACAAGGGGTCAATGAAGTTTCCTGAATTCACACCATAGTAGCAGTAAGAAGAGAGAGATTTCACGCTTGTCCACATAGCTAAAACATCTAAAAACCAAGGTATCTCACTACCCACTGACTCAAAGCAGAAAAATATTTCAGAGTCAAAACCCTCACCACAAAAAGAGGCTCTAACTACCTTGAGCAGCCTGCAACCTTTCTTTACAAAATCTTTATCATTGTCATCCATCCACACCCCAGGCTTCAGCTGCCAGTGTTCAAGCTATGCTCCAATATGGCACAGCTGTGTGACCAGGACCAGGGTCCTGTGCGAACAGCAATGAGAGAAGCTTCATCTGTGCCTCCACCCACACACCTCCCACCCTTTGGCTCCCGAGCTCCATTTAAGCTCAGGTCTGTGCCTTAGTCCTCATATGGCCTGTGCTCTAGGTACACCTGGCTTGGCCAAGGTGACTCCCTGGCTAGACTCAGATCCACCTGATCAATATGGACTATCAGCATTCAAAGCCTAGCAAGTTAAAAATTGTGGTCTCATCCTTAAAATACATTTCACAGTCCCAATATAAGGCTCTTCCTTCTTTTTAAATGTATTTGGACATACAATCAGTACACAGGTTTTACATCAATATAAACCTGGATTTCAAAAAATTAATTACAAAAGAAAATATGTTGTATTACCCTGAGAAAGCTCAAAGATTTTTTCCTAATTAACATTTTTTTACTATTTATTTTCCAGGTATGTTAGGTTTGACCTAAGATATAAGAAACAAAAGGCAGAGATAACAAATAAATTATACCTCCAGCTATTCACTAAGATCCTGGCACTCGTTTCTGTACAGTCAACAGGTCTAGAGTTCACAGGTTACTGCAGTTTACTTATTATGTCTCTGAATGGAGGAATAGGGACTGTTTCTCCTGACAAACGAATGTTGCTGAAAGGCTGTCTATTAACCTTCTCTGGCAGTACTGCAACGAGCTCCTTTCTGGGACACAAGAAGAGAGAAGTCATGACACATTTGCAAGGGGGTGGCAATTTGTATAACCACACAAAAAAAATATTTTCCCTATTAAAAAGTTAGAAAAATACTTATTTTAAATACATGCATACACATATACATATGTGCAAAGCATAGCTGAAATATTTGAGAAACGCCTCTTTCCAGTCTTAATGTCTCTTTATGGGGATGAACATAAAAAGGCAATGCAAAAAGGAGAATACGATGATAAAATATTTCTTAGAAGCAGTAGGAACAATAAACGTAAGCCAGCCGTTTGCTCACAAAGACCTGGCAGGGGTGACCTCTTGAAAGGACAAGCTCCACAAGTGCCGCCAGGGCGAGCTCTCGCCCAGCAAATCCAGCCCCAGCCCTGCACTTCGGGTCCTTCCCTCCTCCCGTGCTTTCAGGCAGGGGAGGGGAAAAAAAAAAACAACAACACAGTATTTAAAGCTTAATGCCTTCTCGTCAAAGCTTTTTATATCTTCCTGACTGGGGTCTTGAGCAAAACACGAGCGCCGGTGTGCAGAAATAGTGTTTCGCAAGGATACGTTCAGATCTAGACAGTTAACTTTGGGGACACTGGCTCTACTCTGAAAACCTGTAACAACCATTTGAGCGATAAGAAAGCTGGCTAAGCTCGCCAGAACATGCTGGAAGCTACACTGGCATGTCTGGGTGACGCTAGGCAAATACTCCGTGCTGCCGCAGCTGCTCTACGCTCCCCGAGCCCAGCTCAGCCCTGGTGACCTGCACGAGCCGAAAGTCTGACACCCCCTTATCAACAGCCCTTCTGCTGCCGGGGGTCCCCAGCTGCCATCCTCGGGGGGGGAGCAGAAGTCACACTCTTTACACCACGGGTTTGCTGGGCCCATTTCGCTGCAGGTGACAAGAAGCTCCCCTTCAGTCAACAGAGACGTGCCCTCTTCCACAAAGATAGTATTTGACCTTTTTAGCTTTTATCTCCTTTTCTGTACTAACACTTCAGCCCAGCATAGCATGGGAGCATGCGCTTAACATCAAATATGTGAATGGTTTCCTTGAATTTTAATTGAAATGCGTGCTCTGCCGGAGCTGACCCCTTAAATCCAATCATGCACCACAAGGCAGAAGCTGCTGGGAAACCGAAGGGAGCTTGTAGCAGATGCCACCGCTTGTGCACTTGCTGTGGCCAGGCATTTCTAACTAAGACTTGCTTCACCCATGGAGAATAGTAATTACAGATCTGAATAAGGCTTAACTATTTTTAGAAGAGTGATATTCCCTGTACTGTTTTTTTTAATCTTAGCCACAGAAAGATGTTGCTGCAGGTGCAGATTTCTGGTGATACTGAAACTTACAGAGGTTTTAGTATTTGAAGAGTCAGGGAGGTTTTTATAATGATCAAAACATGGTTATTTTATCTGCACAAAGATTCTTCTAGTTACAAGTCTTCACCCTAGCAGATTTTGCCCTTTATGCTAGGCTCCTTAAAACCCATTCCCTTCTATCAGTTCCTCTATTATGAGAATACAGAGCATTAAACTTCAAGGGGCACCTTGCAGACTTCAAAAATACTTGACAGGGTGAAACCCCACAAATTACTGACTTTTCACTAACAGTGCCAGCTGCAGTGCAATCATCAGTCTCAGGAGGAATGGGATAAAGCCAACTAAAGGCCAAATAATACCTGAAGAACAAACACTTTCTTCCAAACTTAGAGCAGAGCAGAAATAAAAATTAAAAATACTGGAAGTATGACACTGGTATTTAAGTCAGTATTAACATTTTTTAAAAAGGTTATTACAAGTAAAAAATGGCAAAAGATATAGATGAAGGGTTTCTCCTAATGTGATTTTGATGGTGTTGTGAACCAACATTTTTATTATCCATGAACAAAAATGGAACGTGCATTAGTTACAGATTTCAATTTAACTGTGTATTAAAAGAGGAGATATTCTGACAATGCATACTTATTGTTTAGTTTTATGGCTTCCTTACACTTGCACCTATGTACAATGTCTTCGTCCTATGTAATTTACATCCCAGGCTCAGCCCAACGCCATCAAAACCAGGATATCACCTTTTCCTAGCCATAAACTCCTGCTGTTTACCATGCTCTAGTCTGGTGCATCCTGGACCTGGTATAAGCTGATTTAACTACAGAGTATTTTGGTGGGCTAGAGAGTTAAATCAGCTCAGGAGTGTCTGACATACGGCCAAAGCTAGTACAGTGAAAGGAGGACTGTCTCTCTATTACAGATGGAGCCTAGGCAGATTAGCTGGCTAATGTAGCTGGTTAAGTCAAATACCCACAGTTGGGTCGTATGAACTCCTCTCAGTTTATCTCTACAGCTATTTCTGGCAAGGTAATACTTCTTTCTAGTTACAACTTACAATTGGAATCGTGGCATGCTTCAGTGAGCTGACTTCCCCACAGACATGTGGATGAGCTGATAAAGTTACATTCAGAGAACCTTGTTTTAATCCTAGAATCATAGAATGGGTTGGGTTGGAAGGAACCTTAAAGATCATCTAGCTCCAACCCCCCTGCCATGGGCAGGGACACCTTCCACTAGACCAGATTGCTCAAAGTCCCATCCAACCTGGCCTGGAACACTTCCAGGGATGGGGCATCCACAACCTCTCAGGGCAACCTGATCCAGTGCCTCACCACCCTCACAGTGAAGAACTTTTTCTTTACATCTAACCTAAATCTACCCTCTTTCAGTTTAAAGCCGTTACCTCTTATTCTATCACTACCTGCCCTTGTAAAAAGTCCCTCTCCGGCTTTCCTGTAGACCCCCTTTAGGTACTGGAAGGCTGCTATAAGGTCTCCCTGGAACCTTCCTTTCTCCCATCCTCATAGGAGAGGTGCTCCAGCCCTCTGATCATCTTGGTGGCCCTCCTCTGGACTTGCTCCAATGGGTCCATGTCCTTCTTATGTTGGGGGCCCCAGACGTGAACGCAGTACTGCAGGTGGGGTCTCATGAGAGGAGAGCAGAGGGAGAGAATCACCTCCCTTGACCTGCTGGCCACGCTTCTTTTGATGCAGCCCAGGATATGGTTGGCTTTCTGGGCTGCAAGTGCACATTGCTGAGTTATGTTATGCTTCTTGTCAGCCAACACTCCTCAAGTCCTTCTCCTCAGGGCTGCTCTCAATTCATTCTCCGCTCAGCCTGTATTTGTGCTTGGGATTGCCCCGACCCATGTGCAGGACCTTGCACTTGGCCTTGTTGACCTTCATGAGGTTTGCACAGGCCCACCTCTCCAGCCTGTCAAGGTCCTCTGGATGACATCCCTTCCCTCCACCATGTTGACCGCACCACACAGCTTGTGCTGTCGGAGTGGAGGGGGGCTTGCATGGAAGAAGACGCTACCTGTATTCTGTTTCTCTCATCACCACGTGCCCCTGAATTTTTAGTTAACTGAGCAAATACAGCACTTAAATACACTATTTCAATCATTTATGCACACAATCATCAAAGTATATCTAATTGCTTTACAGAATGCTTTAATGTAGCTAAGTTGCTGAAGAACCATTACTTCTTAACAGTTACAGATTTCCTTTGGTATTAAATCCTGAAAGGTGATACTCAGACTTCTTTTGAATGGCAGTAGTAGTCAGTGCAACTAAGATCTTAAAAACTCCCTAAAGATTTTTAAGCAGAAATTAAACTGAAATTAATAAATTTTCAGTGGAAATTCTACTCAGCTTTGCTTAAAACATTGACAGTGGTATTTGACAATATGTTCATAATTTTAAAATAGATAAAAGAAAGTACTTTTAGAAGTTTAATATTCAAAGAAGATATTTTCTTCAATTGCCAGCCTCCCTGTAAAGAGATCAAACTTTCTTTGTGCGAGTGTAAGTACTCACCTGCCTCATTCTTGCCTATCAGTTTTGTCCTGGGTAATCCAATTGGGCTTTCATGAAAGCAAACAGTATAATCTACATAAAGCAAGCAATGCCACTAACCACATTACACTTCTGACTAGTCTGACCTCTAAATTCAAGGCACAAAACACAGGTTTATCAGGTTTAGTATCTCCTTCAAAAGCAACATTCTACTTTGTATAATCGTAAGAGCAAAGTAAATAATAAAATTTGGATTCCACCAAATTTAATCTAAAATCTCTGTTGGTTTAGCATAGTCAAGAACAGAACTGGTTTGCACTCCTACTATTCCAGTTACCAAAGTTCAAAAAGACTGTCATGAAGCGTTACATTTTCCCACTGCCAACAAAATGACTGCTAAAACAGAACTGCCATAAAAACCTGTTAATGCAAGAATTCTACAAGACAGAGATAAATTTACTCTGTGAATCCCTATGTCCCTCAAATGCCTATTTACAATAATAGAGCAACATATGTCACTCTGGGAATCATACAGACATACTTAGGAAATCAAATCCTGAAACTGCTTGTAGGTTAGTTTTAGAAAAAGACTAACTTTCTCTGCTTAGACTCCTAAATAACTAAGTTGTGTTTTCAATTAAGTAAGAATGCTCTTTGGAAAATAATTCTGAGTTCACACAGGTCTCCACAAAATCCTGACAGATAGTTTTTTACTTACAACCCTGACACTGGCCCTTCATACTTATTTTTCACAGTCATTCCCGCATATGTTTTGGGAGAGTATCTTTCCTTCTTATTTCTCTTACAATTTGTGATCAGTGAAGCAGCAGCTTCTGAAGAACAGCTATTGAAACTGCGAGTCATACAGAAAAGCTTCATGATTACCTTTAAACAGGTCACGATCGAGTCTTGGCTTCATTAAGAAGAACCCAAAGATAACCATTATTTACTGTAATACAGAGGTTCCTTTCCAATTCTATAAACTTTAATTATCAGTAGGACAAAAATGTACAACACTGAGTTTTGAGGCTAAAAAAAAAAAAATCTGCCTGGCTCATTGTGTAACTAAAGACGATAAGCTTATTTTTGCTAAGACTTTCAGGTACTCATAAACTAACTTCAGTGTTTGTGAAGTCGTAAACACAGTGAGTGAGGGAATTTATTTTTTGTATTGAACATCTCAGATCAATAGCTTTCAAATATGTTCCTCTCCAAGGACAGAGTTCATTAAATCATTGCTTGCCAGTTTGGTTTTTTTCTTCCCCAATCCAATGTTCATAGAATCATAGAATCATTTAGGTTGGAAAAGACCTTCAAGATCATCCAGTCCAACCATCAACCATGCCCACTAAACCATGTCCTGAAGTACCCCGTCTACTCGCTTTTTGAATACCTCCAGGGATGGTGACTCAACCACTTCCGTGGGCAGCCTGTTCCAATGCCTGACAACCCTCTCAGTAAAAAAATTTTTCCTAATATCTAACCTAAATCTCCCTTGCCTCAGCTTGAGGCCATTTCTTCTTGTCCTATCTCCAGCCACCTGACAAAAGAGACCAGCACTCACCTCACTACAACCCCCTGTCAGGTAGTTGTAGAGAGCGATAAGGTCTCCCCTGAGCTTCCTTTTCTCCAGGCTAAACAACCCCAGTTCCCTCAGCCACTGCTCATAAGACTTGTGCTCCAGACCCTTCACCAGCTTGGTTGCCCTTCTCTGGACACGCTCCAGCACCTCAGTGTCTTTCTTGTCGTGAGGGGCCCAAAACTGAACACAGGACTCGAGGTGCGGCCTCACCAGCGCCGAGTACAGGGGGCCGATCACCTCCCTCCTCCTGCTGGCCACACTATTTCTGATACAGGCCAGGATGCCGTTGGCCTTCTTGGCCACCTGGGCACACTGCTGGCTCATCTTCAGCTGGCTGTCAACCAGCACCCCCAGGTCTTTCTCTGCCAGGCAGCTTTCCAGCCACTCTTCCCCAAGCCTGTAGCGCTGCATGGGGTTGCAGTGACTGTAGTGCAGGACCCGGCACTTGGCCTTGTTGAATTTCATATGATTGGCCTCAGCCCATCGCTCCAGCCTGTCCAGATCTCTTTGTAGAGCCTCCCTACCCTCAAGCAGATCGACCCTGCCTCCCAACTTGGTGTCATCTGCAAACTTGCTGAGGGTGCCCTCAATCCCCTTGTCCAAATCCTTGATAAAGCTATTAAAAAGAACGGGGCCCAACACCGAGCCCTGGGGAACACCACTTGCGACCCGCCACCGGCTGGATTTCACCCCATTCACCACTACCCTCGGGGCTCAGCCATCCAGCCAGCTTTTCAGCCAGCGAAGAGTACACTCATCCAAGCCATGAGACGCCAGTTTCTCAAGGAGTAAACATGTTGAACATGTGTAAGACAGAACAGGTGAACAGGTAACTGGCACATGAACGCCGGGGCAGACTTTTTCAGGAAGGGGGGGGGGGGGGGCATAAGATATTTCAAGTAACTTATTAACATACAAAATAAGTATATTTAATCACTTGTCAGTTTTCATGACTTAAAAACCTGAAGTTGTTGACAGCGATGCTCTGCAGGATTTGCACACAATGTGTTTCATTTTACAAACCGCAATCCCTGAAAGGGACATTGAAAAAGGATGGGAACATCCCACCTCCTGAGCATCAGGCCTACCTTTTACTGCTCCACAAAGACCAGTTCTTTGTCACCTTCCCTGACAGGGGCACTGGAGAAGCCATTTGCGTGCCCTCTCCTCGCTCCCCTCACAGCCCCGGCGCAGGGAGGCATCTGAGGCGGCTGCTGGAGCCCCCACTCCACAGGGGGAAGGAAGGACCGCTAACGGATGAACAACGGCCCCAAGGGTAGGCTATGGAGGGCTAATAAGCTCACTGGAAGATGGGCGCCCTGATGAGCACGGGAAAGCAGAACACGCAGACCTGCGAAGCACCCGGCTCGCTTTATCCTCCGTCCACACTGACAGTCCCCACAGATGAGGCCGCGGGGGAGGTTCGGCTCGGCTGAAGCCAGCCAGTCTCTCTCAGGGCCGTGTGAGGCACTAGACACGCTAGAGGGGAGCGGAGAACCAGGACCTGGCCAACAAGGACACCCCAGCGGCCGCTGGCCGGAGCGGGAGGTCTCTGTAATGGCGGACCGTCGCGCAGCTCCCGCGCCGCGGCGGCAGGGGGCGCCGTGAGCCCTCCCGGGGCGGACTACAGCTCCCGGCATGCAATGCGGCACAACGACGCATGCGCCCACCGCCGGCCCCGCCGTAGGGGGCGGAGGGAGGGATCCCCCGCCCGGCGGGGCTGAGGGGAGGGACGGCGGCCCCGGCCTGGCGCTGCTCCCGCCGCTCGGCCGCACTGTTTGTGGTCGCTCTACCCGTAATTTTTCGTTCTTCTTTGGGAGCCGGGGGTGCGGCGGGCCGCCCCCGACCGGAAGCGCCCGTTGCCATAGCAACCGTCTCCCCGGTAAACATCCCGGGTGCCCCCGGAAGCGGTCGGAGCTGGCCTCCCATGTGGAGATTGTCCTTACCGCTCCCGGTAGGCGGCCGCAGCGGCTGCGGCCCACGCGGCCTCGTCGTTAAACGCTAACGTTTTGTTAATTCATTAAAACATAACGAGGGGCCACGCCGGTTAAACCCCTCCGCGGAAGCGATTGGCCAAGCGCCCTTCCGCCCGGCCAATCGGCGCCGGCCACGCTCCGTCCGCAGGAAACCGCACATGGAAAGGCCCGATTGGCGGCGATAGCTGCAGGCCCCTCCCTTCCAGGCTTCCCATTGGTTGTCTATTTGGCGTGGTACGCTCCAATTGGCCGGTCGCGGAGCGGCTCCCCCCCCCGCCCTCCAGCGCCCCGGCTTGATAAGGCGGAGGGGGAGGGCCGCGGCCGCTCCAGCGGGCTCGGCGGCGGC
>NW_010972642.1:12653120-12669321 GCF_000737465.1 Haliaeetus leucocephalus
GGGGGGGGGCCCCCCGGCTGTAACAATCTTTCGGGGGGGGGGGGGGGGGGGGGGGGGTCGGCCAACAGCCCCCCCACACACACACGCACACACAACCCGTCCTTCACCCCCTTTTTGTTAGGGTGAGGGGACGGAGCCCGGCGGGAAGCGAGGTGGGGCCCTCGGCGTCTTTGGGGTGGGGGGGACCCCCCTCATTCTCCCCCCGCCCCGTCCCTCGCTGTTCTCCGTGCGGGCGGACCGACCGAGGGGAGCGGGAGAGCCGTGCCCGGTCCCCGGGTGGCCGCTCTCCAGGGAGGGGGGGGGCGGGGGGGGGGGGGGCGGACGGAACGTCTAAGGCGGCTCATGCGCCGTCAGGGGCGGGGGCGGAGGGGGGGTGGGGGGGTCCGGCCCCTTCCCCCATCCCTGATGGCTGCGGCTGGGCTGAACTTTACTGGGGGGGGGGGCGGAGGGGCAGAACTGAGCCTGAAACCGTGGGGAGAGAACTTGGGTAGCGTGTGGTGGGGATCGAGCTCAGATGGTTGGATTCCTTGTTTTCCCAGTATCGGTTAGAGCGGATGAGGTGGATGTGGATGGGACCGTGGAAGATGACTTGGGTAAAAGCAGAGAAGGGTCTCGAACGGATGATGAAGTTGTTCAGAGGTTAGTACCTGGGGTTCTGGGTAAGTTACTTCTGAAACGCGAAGGCTTTCTCTTGCTTCTGAAGGGTCCGTGCGAGCACCAGTAATGGCCTAAAGCCTCAGAAATAAGGGAGACACCATTCAAAAGAGAGATCTAGTCAGCTGGGAGAAATAAAATATTTCTGGAAAAGACTGTTCCCTCCTAAATACAAGTGAGCCTGAGAACTTGGAGTCAGAAATAGTCAACTTGATTTTGTCTAATATCAGTAGTTGTATAAAAACCAATAAGTTAATAAGGGTTTACGCTTGCATATGGTAAATGGTGTGAGTTTAGTGCCTACTGATGAAATAGCTCTGTGCCCATGAACTGCCTCACCTCCTGAGGTATACCACATGCTGAGGATTCTAGTGGTTTTAACATACCTGTATTCTTCCCTGAATTTCTATTTAGCAAAAAAGGCTTGCTTGCAAGCATAGATTTTCACTCAACTTTTAGATTAAGGTTATACAGTTGAGGATAGCTCGTCTTGCACTTACCTCATTTGGTCGTGTAACTGTTGGGCTGTGTCAGGCATTAAGGGTCTTGGTATTGTTGTAACGAGACTATTATTGCTGCTGCTAGATGATAAAATTAGTGATACCGTTTGTGGACAAGACTACTTGACAGGTTTTCATTGTCCTAACAGAGAGGAAGAAGCTATCCAACTAGACGGCCTAAATGCATCCCAGATCAAAGAAATTAGAGAAAAATCTGAGAAGTTTGCATTTCAAGCAGAAGTGAACAGAATGATGAAACTCATTATCAATTCTTTATATAAAAACAAAGAGGTTAGTGCTTTTATCAGTAGAGCGTGTTGAAACTGTTTGTGTGTGTTCTGGAATTCCTGACTACTGGTTTCTATTTCAGATTTTCCTGAGGGAACTTATTTCGAATGCTTCGGATGCTTTAGATAAGATACGGCTAATATCCTTAACCGATGAAAATGCTCTTGCTGGTAATGAGGAACTTACGGTCAAAATCAAGGTAAGAAGCATTAGGTACAATCATCTCTTATGGAGGAGTGATGGGAGGAATGTAAAAAGATAGTGCATCATTAAACCTAAATTTTTGGCTTAATGCTGATGCAGATACAAACTAGGCCGCATCAGGATCCTTGTAACTAACTTTATCAAAGACTACTCTTCTTGTAATGGTGAAAATGTATTTCTGATTCTATAAAGGGTAACTGAAGTGTTTAAATACTTCAAAGGTGGTAGTGTAGTTATTGCAGATTCGACTTATTGTAGCCAGGCATGTTTGAATTTGAATAGCTGCTGCTCTGCTTGCCACTTTTCTGTGGCACTGTATTATGTATTAAGATTCAAAGTGAAGCCAAACTGCATCTTTCTTTTTTTTTTAGTGCGATAAAGAGAAGAACATGCTTCATGTTACAGATACGGGTATTGGCATGACAAAAGAGGAGTTAGTTAAAAACCTGGGTACCATTGCAAAGTCTGGTACAAGTGAATTCCTAAATAAGATGACTGAAATGCAGGATGATAGCCAGTCAACATCTGAGTTGATTGGCCAGTTTGGTGTTGGCTTTTATTCTGCTTTCTTAGTAGCAGACAGAGTTATTGTCACATCAAAACACAACAATGATACTCAACATATTTGGGAGTCAGATTCAAATGAATTCTCTGTGATTGATGACCCAAGAGGAAACACTTTAGGACGTGGCACAACCATAACGTAAGTATTAAGTTTCTTTGGATTTAAGAGAAAAAAAAGTTCTGTGGGTACACTTTGCCCATTGTGGAATATGTGGATCATTTTAGCATTGTGACTCATATATTGTTTGATTCTTGTAACACAGCTTTTTCTTCAGTTTAGTAGAAACATGCTATTAACTGCATCCAAAATAAATGTGGAGTGATAATGTAGATTGCTTCATGTTCCATTAGATGAACTAAGAAAACTATAAGCATCTTGACAACTAACTGTCAGCAAGTGATTCCAGACAGTTCAGCTGCCTGCAGACTCATTCAGTTCATCAACAATTGTGGCCAGTCAAAAACCTGTAGAGGGGCTGTAGAGCTGGCTGCTGTTTATGTACCAGTGAGACTGGTCTGATGCAAACTAGAGTTAGTCTGACAGTCTTAGTTTCATTGCTTTCGTGAGCAGATAAATTTGTTTTGCCTGGGTTTAGAGGACTCCTTCCTGAAGAAGGCACTTACTATGAAAAAGTTCATCTCAGTGTTCTAGTTCTAAGTAAAGCTGGTGAGAGTACATCAAAGTCCTGTTAAGTATCAGTATGATTTGAGGTTTTTGTTTAGATGCTATGTTCTGCCCCAGTTGCTGAAAACAATTATCCCTTCCTTCTCATTGGAGTAGTTTAGTAGGGATTGTATTTTTTAAGAGATACTTGGAGCTGAACTAATAAAAACTCACTTGCATAAATTTGAATTGCTATAGCTGCAACAGTAGGAAAATGCATCTCCTCCTGTAAAACTGTTTTAAAGTACTTGTCCAGCACTTTGATTGAAGTTTTTATTTTCTTTAGCCTTGTCTTGAAGGAGGAAGCATCGGATTATCTTGAGCTGGATACTGTTAAAAATCTAGTAAAGAAATACTCACAGTTCATAAACTTCCCCATATATGTGTGGAGCAGCAAGGTAAGTATATTTAACTGAGCATTGCACAGTGTGAGCTTTGGTTGTGAAAACTGTCTGGCCAGATCTTTCAGGAAGGATGAGGGCATACCATAGAACTTCTACTTGTCTAATTTCTAAAATTCTTCTGTTCCTGACTCTTCTGGCTAGTATTTTACTAGTTACTTGCTCTCCAAAAGTTAGTGTGTTGCTAAAATCACAAACTTTCAAGGAATTTGGTTTTATTCTGATTCAAAGAACTTTACCAAAGGAGAAAGACTCTGCCAATTACTAAGAAAGATGATCTTCCACTGGCTTTGGTAGCTGGAAGCTTTGGTAAGCTCTCAAGCAAGGCCATGGTTAGGTGTCCTTTTGAAAATAGGGCAGCATCTTAACTTTTTTAGGCCTGTTCTTCTGGCGGTTTTTTTGGTGTAGCACTAGCTGAAGAGCACCAGTGTCTCTGATTAGACATCATGTGTAAAGCTAAATGTAAAGCTGTGAAAACTTAAATTTGAGTATAGTGGCTTCCCAGTGTATTGAAGGAAAGTATGTATTGATGAAAAATGCAACTGAAAAAGCCATAGCTACCTGTAGAGAAATGCTTGTGATAGGCAAATAGCACAAGTTAAGTTAGTGCTCTGAGAGATTAAGCTGTTTGAGAGAATACTAGAACATTCCTGGTAGGAAACCAAGCAGTCCAAGTCCCCACTTTCAATTGTCTCTTCAGACTGAGACTGTTGAAGAACCCATTGAAGAGGAAGAGGCAAAGGAGAAAGAAGAAACAGATGATGATGAAGCTGCAGTTGAAGAGGAGGATGAAGAAAAGAAACCAAAAACTAAGAAGGTAAGCTTTGTCACACTTGGGGTTTGTAACTCATGTCAGATAGTTCAGCAATTTTCATAGGTAGTCTTCCAGAGGTGTACTTCAGTAGTGTGTATATACTTTCAAACAGCAATCCTGTTTAAGTGCAGTTAGACATCTTGTCAGGAAAGAACACTAAACAAAACAGACTTGGTTGAAATCGGGCAAATGACTGACACTAGCCTTGTGAGGCAGTGGTCCCAGAACTAATTATAAATGCTGGAGTGAACTGCTTGACATAGTAGTGGACTTCAGTAATCTGACACTGTTGACTAGTTTAAATTGGGTATGCTCTGCTGGAAAGCTTTTTTCGGAATGGCAGTAGAACAGAAGTATTGATACTCAGTAAACGTGTTAAATGTACGTAGGACAACACACTAGTGTAGACTTAAGTTTTGTTCCCATGTGTTACACTGATGTGTGTACTTCAATGGGAATATCCAGGCCATTGCATAATTTATTTTGTAAATTAGAAAGAGTATGTATTTTTGACATGCTATTTTATGACTTAGCATCACTGGAGTGTCTTTAACTGACTTAACCTGAAATAAAGAATGAGTCTTTATTATACTATGGTGTTTACATACCTAGGTTGAAAAGACTGTCTGGGATTGGGAGCTCATGAATGACATAAAACCAATCTGGCAGAGACCATCTAAAGAAGTTGAAGAAGATGAATACAAAGCTTTTTACAAAACCTTTTCCAAGGTAAGCTCTGAGCCTCAAGATTGTTCCAAAGCAAGAGGTTTGCTGTAGTATCTCTTGCTGTGTAAACAAAACTGAATGCTTATAGGATGGGCTATTTCTGAAGAATTAATTAATTGCTGTCAGTAGACAGACTGAATTGCAGAGAGCCTAGGAGGTTGTTGTGGTTTAACCCCAGCTGGCATCTAAGCACCATGCAACTGCTTGCTCACTTCGTGTGCTGCCCCCACAGTGGCATGGGGAGAGAATAGGACAGGGAAAGTAAAACTCATGGGTTGAGATAAAGACAGTTTAATAGGTCAGAAAAGGAAGGGAAAATAATACTAATTATAATAATAGAATATACAAAACAAGTATAGTTGCTCACCACCTGCTGCTGATGCCCAGCCAATCCCGGAGCCATGGTGCCCCCTGTCCCGACTCCTCCTAGTTTATATACTGGGCATAATGTAATATGGTATGGAATACTGCTTTGGCTCATTTGGGTCAGCTGTCCTTGCTGTGTCCCTTCCCAGCTTCTTGTTGCACTCCCAGCCTTAGCTGGCAGGGCAGTATTAGAAGCTGTGAAATGTCCTTGACTTAGTATAAATGCTGCTTAGCAACAACTAAAACATCGGTGTGTTATCAACATTATTCTCATCCTAAATCCAAAACACAGCACTATACCAACTACTAAAAAGAAGATTAACTTCGTTCCAGCCAAAACCAGGACAGGTATAGCATTTCAGTCAGGCGTTAATCTTTTTTCTGGAGAGAAGGTGCTGCCACCCAAGTGTTGAGTGGCCTAGGTTTGAGAAGTAATATGTTCCAGCTCATATGGAGCTTACTGACATGCTTAAATGTTGACAGGGAAGTTTTTATTTAATCAGAGTGATGGTGTTTGTGTTGTACATGGTGGAAGAAAGAGGAAGATACAGCTTTCTAGAAACAACGTTGTCTTTATGTGTAAATACAGCATAATATGTTACTTGGGAGTTTAACTGTGCTGATACCATATTGGTTACTGTGCTGTTGATGACTTTTTGATGGTTGGCTTGTAAAAAAAAAAAACCAAACAAAAAAAACCAAAAAAAACCCACAGCGACAAAACTAGTAGGTCTCAAGGTTACTTCTATGTGAGTGACTCGGCTGAATCTGGAACTTTTGTCTCCATAATAGATTCTAAAAAAGCATAGATAGATAATTTAATTGTAAAATAATTGGACTTATTTGGCAAACTCATCTTATTACTGGAAATGTATTAACTCACCAATATTTTCCCCATGTCAATTAAAAGAATTCTCTCTTCACAGGACCATGATGACCCAATGGCTTACATCCACTTCACTGCTGAAGGGGAAGTAACTTTCAAATCTATCTTGTTTGTTCCTAATTCTGCTCCACGTGGCCTGTTTGATGAATATGGATCCAAAAAAAGTGATTTCATTAAGGTAGGACAAGCAAGTGTGTGGGTATGGTTTCATGTCTTAAAAAAAAAAAAAAAAGAAACATAACCTGGCTGCTGTTTTCCTCTTGTAATTCAGCTGTATGTTCGAAGAGTGTTCATCACTGATGACTTCCATGACATGATGCCCAAATATCTTAACTTCGTTAAGGGTGTTGTAAGTATTATAAGTCTTAACTTGTGTTTGATTTTTTTAATCTTCAAATACTGTTAGCTATACTTAAGAAGTTTCTTCCTCAATTAGGTGGATTCCGATGATCTTCCTTTGAATGTATCTCGTGAAACACTTCAGCAGCATAAATTGTTAAAGGTAAGCTAGTTGATCTTAAATGACTTCATTGTAAACACATGATAGTAGCAAGATTTAGAAGAATAATAGCTTGATTAACTTTATATAAGGAGTGTGAAATTGAAGTACAGGAAACCCATGCATTGCTGTTTTCAGACTACTTCTGTTCAAATCAGGGACACTAAGTGTCTTGAATATGTCCTTTGCAGTGGGGTTGAATTGAGGGTTCTGCCAAGTGCTTATTGTTATAATTTGGTATTGCTGCTTTTTTAGGTGATCAGAAAGAAACTTGTTCGCAAAACTCTTGATATGATCAAGAAAATTGCAGAAGAAAAATACAATGACACATTCTGGAAAGAGTTTGGTACTAATGTAAAGCTTGGAGTTATTGAGGATCACTCCAATCGTACACGACTGGCTAAGCTTCTACGCTTCCAGTCTTCCCATCATGAAAGTAACCTCACAAGCCTTGACCAGTATGTGGAAAGAATGAAAGAGAAGCAAGACAAAATCTATTTCATGGCAGGTGCCAGCAGAAAGGAGGTATGTGAGTGTGGAAGAAAGAGGGAGAGGGGAAAAAATATTATGGCTTCTAGTTGAAGTAGTACCATAAACATTGTGAACTGTGTATTTGCTGTAAATGTGGAGACTCCATGCTTATGTTACTGCTGCAGTTCAGTTTTCCTTGTACCAACATTTGTCAAATAGTTGTAGAGGTTTCAGTAGCTGCTGGTTCCAGTGCAATTAAACTGGTGTCTGATCTCTTTTGTCATCTTAGGCTGAGTCTTCACCATTTGTTGAACGTCTTCTGAAAAAGGGCTATGAAGTGATCTATCTGACTGAACCTGTAGATGAATACTGCATTCAGGCTCTGCCAGAGTTTGATGGCAAGAGGTTTCAGAATGTAGCAAAAGAAGGAGTTAAGTTTGAAGAAAGTGAAAAGTCTAAGGAGAGTCGGGAAGCCTTGGAAAAGGAATTTGAACCACTCTTAAACTGGATGAAAGACAAAGCTCTAAAAGACAAGGTAAAATGTGATGCTGTATGTAAAGTTTATTTGTAAATGCAGTTTTACTTGCTACAACATACCTAGCAGATTCTTTGAGTGTTGAGACTTCACAGTAGTTTCTCTGTCTGTGGATAAACATGTTGTTTAAAACCTTTATTTCAGGAAGATAGAGTGTCATCTTGGAGCCTTCTGAAAATATTGAAGTGACAGAAAATTTCAGTTATTTACTTTATTCTCTGTATAAGCTATTAGCTCTGTGAACTAACATTAAGGCTTTTTTTTCTACAGATTGAAAAAGCTGTGTTATCTCAACGTTTAACCCAGTCTCCGTGTGCTCTTGTGGCTAGTCAGTATGGATGGTCGGGTAACATGGAAAGAATCATGAAGGCTCAAGCTTACCAAACTGGGAAAGATATATCTACAAAGTAAGCTTTCAGTTATGTAGCAGTAGACATGAAATGTAGTTAATGGCCTCCCTTGCTTGGTGTGGGCACACCAAGCTACCATCTGATTCAGATAATCCTTCGTATTTTTAAGGTCACTTACAACCAAGTTGCAGTCTCCATCATAGTCTTACATTGTTACTTCAAAGCCCAGTATGTAAAACTGCCTGGTGAGCAAGATTCATCAGTGGCATTTGCTACCTGTCATTTGGTGACAAGAGAAGATGAACTGTCTTAGTAACTTGAGTGATTTTTAGAGTTAAGCTAGTATTAAAGTGGGGGGGGGGGGGGAATACATTTGTTACTGTGGCTGTAATCGGTATTCATGGGCTTAAAGGTGTAGCTGGGTCCTGTACTTCAAAACTGAGTGATGTAACTTCTATTATTTTCAGTTACTATGCTAGTCAAAAGAAGACATTTGAAATTAACCCCAGGCATCCACTGATCAAGGACATGCTGAGGCGAGTAAAGGTAAACAAATAACAGTAGTGAAATACTCACTACTTGGCTGCACACAACCTACTTAACAGTTCTGGTTTGTTTGTTTGTTTTAAATGTTCTTCCACATTAGGAAAATGAAGATGACAAAACAGTTTCAGATCTTGCAGTGGTATTATTTGAAACTGCAACTTTGAGATCGGGATATATGTTACCAGACACTAAGGAATATGGAGACAGAATAGAAAGGATGCTTCGTTTAAGTTTAAACATTGACCTGGATGCAAAGGTTAGTTTGCCTTCAACTTGGGGCTGATAATTGGCTGCTCCGTCTTAAAAAGCAGATGCTTGATAGACTTGTATAAAATTAAATGTATCCAGCTTCCCTACACATAGGTGGGCCACCAGGAGCCCAGTTCAAGTACCTGGGTGGGAAACTGATAAGTCTGTGCTTCATGCTCATGTCCTCCCTTCCACTCTTTCCAGTTGCTTGAGATTCTGCTCTGATTATGTGCCCATCTCATTAATGGAGAAGTTCATAAGTGGGTATAAGTAATATGGGTTTTCATAATGCTGTGCAAGAACTTAGGCTTGGTATCTTACCGGAGGAGGCATGATAGTGTGTCAATGCTAAACAGAACTTGCTTTCTTCATCAGGTAGCTTGGGGCAAATGTTAGGAACTGATAGCAAATCCTTCCATAGCCTGTATTTAGCTAGTCCACAACTAGTAAATATCCTAAGCAAATAAAGCATATTGCTTGTGACCTTCCTACAGGTGGAGGAGGAACCTGAAGAGCCTGAAGATGCAGTTGAGGAGGCAGAGCAAGATGAAGAGGAGGTGGATGCTGATGCTGAAGACAGTGAAACACAGAAGGTACGGTCTCAAGCTTGACTCTTACCAATATTTATATGCAGTTTTGTCTGTGGTGCTTCCTGGCAACAAACTTGTTCACTTTGCCTTTCGTGACACTAGTTCTCAGTGTGAGGTTTTCCAAGATTTTTTTGGAGGGAAGAAAACTACAGCACAAATTACCTTTCATTCCTTATCAAACTATACTGTAAGAAGAAAACACTTAGATATGTTCAAAGTTGGAGCTAAATTAAGCTTAAGAGATTGTAAGAGAGTGCCCTATGGCAAGAAAACAGCAGCAAATCCTCTACAGTGAACTTAATGTTACTGGTTGGATTTCCACAGTTTGTGGGCAATAACATCAATGAATTGGCAAGAGTATAGTTCTAAATGCTTACAACAATACAGACTTGAAACAACACTATAGACAACAATACTACCTCTAAAACAGTTCAGCTGTTGTGTGCAGTCAGCCTTCACTTGGCAAACGTCTTCTGTTTTAATGACGTCTTGGTGGATATGCTGAACTCTTGCAATACTACAGTTTCTTGATAATAACTTACAAAGTTACTATGAGGTCCCAAATGGACCTGCTTTCTCAGGTTGCTTTTGCAAGATACCTTGTCACTAGTGCAAATACATAGCTTATAGAGATGTTCTTGCCTACTGTTTAATGTCAGATTACCTAAGAATAAATTTGAGGAACAATGCTTATTGTACTATAGTTACTTAATTTTGATGCTCTTACTATTGCATTTACACAGCAGTATAACCTGCAGTGACAGTAATAAATTATAAAGGAGCAAAGTCATGCTCTATTTGTTGGATTAGTACAGTTGCAGATTAAGGTTTCTGACTACTGACTGGAAAGCAGATGTGCTTCCTAGCTCTGCAATCAAGTAGAATAGGGCTATTAACAGCACTAATACTGTGCCTGAAAGATAGCTTAGAAAGTATTAAAGATGAAATGGTACACTAGATCTACTGCTAATGTTTGAGCAGATTGAAATTTATTTTTTTTTACTCTTAATAGCAAATGCTTAACATGGCATCATTTGAACAGAAGTTTGAGTTTAATACCTCTTTAGAAAGTTGTATCACTTAGTGCTTTGGAAAGCATCAGCAGTACTTAGGTTCAGTTCTTCTGGGACAGCTCTTGTAACCTTTTCCACTTTCAAAAAGCAAGATTCTGATTTTCTCTTTGATGTCTCCACAGGAATCCACAGATGTGAAAGATGAACTGTAAGCTGCACTCACCTACTGTCCTGCATTGGAGGATTGAGAGGGAATGTGAATTAGATTGTTTTGGTTTTTTCCACTGTAAAATGTTGAGGGATGGTATTGGGGTTTAAGGGTGAAGGAGGTTTTTTTTTTAAGTTCACTTTTCTAAAAACATTCCTCATGAATGTAAATTTGTATTATTTAACTGACTTGGTGTAAAATCTTGTCATGTACAAAATAAAATGTTCCCAAACACCACTAACTCTAAATTTATACATAGGAAGCTCATCTTGTGGGCTAGCACAAAGAAACAAAGGGATTGTCTTGAGTGTTCACGTCCTTTGTATGACAGTTTGCAGTCCTCATGCCTTTCCACACTGGCACAGCCACATTTAACTGTGTAGCATATGCCTATGGTTGCGTTTTGTGTTAACAACCCTGCTGTGCTGTTTAGCCAAAATACACCTGGTATGAGAGCTGTACTGAACCTGCTAGTTGAAAAAAGTATTCAAGAAGTTATGTATGTACTACCATCTTAAAGATAAGGCATTTAAAAATGGCATTGGAACTGAAGTCCTGCCAGTTTGCACTGACTCCACTGTACAGAACAGGCAGTGGTAGCTTTTACAGGTGAGCTGAGTGGAGAAAAAAAACAATCACCTTTCACTAAATCTGAAGAACAACCACCAGAAGTGGCTTACTGCCTGCAAGCTTATACTGTCCTCCATGGTACTTGGTAACCCTGCCTTTGACCTATAGCTACAGCAGACCTGCTTTCTACAGGTTGGTTGGTTGGTTTGTTTCTTTTGTTTAAAGGTGGAAGCTCTTATCTTTTACCGTTGTTCCTTAATGCTGTTGTTCCTTAACTTTTTCACTCTATGTTCTATGTCTTTAGTATGGCAAAGCACTGTAGCTACTTAATCTAACTCAAGCTAAATCTGTTGATACCAAATTATAATATAGACAGGTTGAACTGGAGGCACCACTTTCTCTTCATTATATTAGCTTTATATGCTGTTTGGATGAAGCACTACATTTTCTCACTGGTGTGTCTACTTTGAAACACCTTCATGGGGTTGGTAAAAGTGTTTACACTAAGTTTTTTTGCCTTCCTCTGTGGAAGTAGTATGTAGGAGTAGTGCTTCTATATAGTGACTGTGTAAGAACCGTTCTTCTGTTTCACAGACAGAACTTTTGTGAAGTTTGAGGTGCTGTAATCTGAAGCAAAATAAACTGTTTCTAACAGGCGAGGGCATTAAACACTGTCCTGAAGAACTTGCTTTCTATTTACTTTTACTAGGCTTCTATATTGCCCAAATACTGTTTCCATCCAATAAATAGAAATGCGATGTATCAGTGTGGTTATTGTGTTAGGGTTTATATAGAGATGTTGGCTTTATTGAAGTATGCTGTTTGAGACTGGAAAAAAAGGAATGGGAGCTTAGTTTTGCGTTTTTTTTGAGGGAGTTTGGGGTTGTTTTGGGTTTTGCTCACTGTAGTGGTCTTAGATGCACTGTAAGAGCCTTTTGTTACTAGAGCATGCAGAGTGGTCTAACCCTGGAGTGTAGTAGCTGCTAGCAGTAGCAGTCCTTTGTTAGTAAGTTACTGAACAGGGCAGGTGCACCATATTCTTCTTCAGGCATGGTCCTCTCTACTATGGTAGTGCAACTTTTGTGATCTGTAGCAATCAATTGCTGCTGAGGTTTTAATACTTCCTAAAATACCACTTCTAGTGATACACTTCTGAGTGTACCATCAATACCCACTCCTCTAGATCTTATTTGACCAGCCTGAGTACTAAACATGGCTCAGGCCTACTGTATGGTTAAGGGTGCTTGTGCAGCTAACAAACTCAAGAAGGAGCACTGGAAGTGTAGGGTTGCTTGCTACAGTATTCTTAATGTTTGTTAATTACTTGTAGACTTAAGCAGCCTTTGCTCTGTTACATAGCTGAAGTTCTCAATGCCTTGATTGGTTTTAGGATGACATCTAGTTCAATTTCAGAAATAATAAAGAGCACACTTGAGAGTCATGCTTTGTGTTTTTTCATCTTCCTCAGCTGAGGATATCATGTGCAAAATAGCTGTGATCCAGCTGCTTTCTCTACCCTGGAGTGACAAGTGTTTGCTATTAATAAGCACAAAATGCAGTTGTAAGCTTTTTTTTTTTTGGTCAGCTCTGTAAAGCCAAATGGTGTCAATGCCGGAAGAAGTGTCTCCCACTCATACTGAGGCTGTTTCTTTCAGTGCTGCAGTCACGCTGATTCTGGGGGTGTCACCTCTGCTGTGCTGGTGTATTGTCAGTTTTGCTGTTCCTAGGTGGGCACTAATGAGAATGGGTTCCCTCAGTGCTAGAAAAGGCTGGGGTAAAACACGCTCTCTGTTGCTCAGTTTCCATTAGCAGCAGGATACTTTTAGAAATCCAAGTGAAGCTAGCAGTAACTTCTCTCTGCAGCCTTTAGATCTGCCTTTCAAAAATAGGGAGAAATGCATCTTTTGTGTCGGAAGTCAACAACATAATGACAGAGGTGGTGCTCTGACAGTGTAACAGGGTAAAGGTTGGCGAATCCTGGCTCTTTAAAGGGGTAACTGGAAAACTGCTGCTCCTGCCCTAGTTAGAACAGGAACAAAACAATGCTGAACTGCCCCATCTTGTCTCTTCAATAACCTCTATCTTATGCTGAGGTGGAAGGTTGTCAGTCTCAGCTTTGTTTAGGTACAGTGAAGGAAAAAGTAGTTGAACTGGATCTAGTAAGATGTTCTCATTGACTTCATTTGGGCTTGACATCTGAGATTTACTTGAGGCCATTTTATACTGCTGTCATTGACAAAGGTCTCTGAGATATAGAGCCTATGATCTACTAATATTAAGAGGAGGCTTACATCCGCATGGCATGTAAGAACAGGAGAGGATCTCATGCCACATCAGCTGCTTTTCTAGATCAACTAATAGTTACAAGACAGAGAGAGACTCACATGCAGAGGAACTATAAATCTTTCATCCTAGGAAAACCAACTTACGTAAACATATATAAAGTGTAACAGCTTCACAGCTGGAACAGATGTAAAAGTGCTTTAAGTGATCATTTCTGGATCCCTCTACTATTACAAGAGCACCAGGTACTTTGCCAGTAGGAAGTGGAGAGCTTTTTTCCTTCCTTAGTGGGTCACCTGTCAGACTGTGGTTTTTCTTTCCTGAGTTAAACCTGAGTGAGAATCAAGGATGAAGCCTGTGCCTTGTCTGGGTACCTTTCTCAAGGGAAATTGGGATTTCTCAATCCCCAACCTTCACAAGCTCTACTGCATACCATAGAAAAATGGGTTGTTGTGCCATCTTTGTAGGATGTTGACTTTGTGTCATGTTCCTAGTACGAGAGTTTTGTGGCAATCCTATTTCACAACTGAAAGGTAAATCTCCATGTGTTGCTTCAGAGTTTTGTACATTTACAGCTATCAAAAGTAGCTGTGAACAGAAGATGCCCAAAGGGAGTACAAACACACATAATTTCAGTGTAATCTGTATGTATTTGTCCCATTTTAACTAATACAACCAAGTTGCAAGATCCTCCCCAGCCTTACAGTATAGATTTCCTATTACTAATACAGGCAGAAAGCCAATGTAACTGCTCTTACAGCAGTTAGCCAGCATTAGGAAGAGTCCAGTGCAAGAAGTGCTACAATCAGAGTACGTGCCATCGCGTTCTGGGTTACATCCAGTAAAACTGAGTTTTAAAAGTTTAAAACTTTAAAAAGTTTAAAGCTTAAAAGTTTAGCTAAAGTTTAAAAAGGGGGAAATGCCAAGAGCTAAGTGGGGTTCTACTGCAGATGAATGGGTAAGCTTATTAAGGCTAATGAGTGGCCACAAACGCTTGACTTTCAATATGCTAGACTTCCTATACTTGTTAATCAGCTTAAAAGTTTCATATTCTGTTAGACTTGCCAATGTGAGTTTACATCTTTTATTCTGAAGGATATTTACACTGCAATCAAGATTAAGAAGTCACAAGCATTTTGGTGCACAACGGGTTGGACTTTTAACAACAGTATTCATCGTACATTTCTTTTTAATGCTGCCTGTAACTCTGCTTAAAGGAAACAAAAATATTGAGCGAGTACAGTATTTCACATACGGATTTCTGCAGTTGGGACAGTTGAACAAATATTTTATCAGTTCTGGTTTTCATACTGTAAGTAAATTCTGGTCACTGTTGTGAAGTCTGAACTTTGCTTGATCTTGCTTTTAGACCCAACAGTTCTGTTTTCAGTTCTCCAGGCTTAGGAGGTATTTCAGGTATACTCTGTTAAAAACAGAGAAAGATGTCAGTGTTGTGGCAGAAGGAAAAACTAAACTTACAAACCAGTAAATTAGCATACTCTGTAAAAGACAGCATTATAGCTAAATGTGATAATACTGCCCTCTTTTTTTTGAGCAGTGTAATTCTTAGATGCAAAACATCTTCAAAATTAATGTATTACCTTCTTGTAATTTAGCTTTTATTTCAAAGTTGCAAAATATGAATTGAAAAAAAGGAGGATAAAGGAAGAAGGGACAGTTTGTTTAAAGGAACAAAGCTTTTTTGCCATTTAAGAAAGTAAGTTTGGTTCAGATGTCTAGTACTGCTTTAAAGCACCAGTTGAAGTTTCCACACATTCTTTCTCTTGGTGACAGAAGAAAAAGTTTCACTGCTTCTACCTTTCTGTTTTAGAAATTAAGCACTGAAGCTGGACATGAAATTTAAAAAAGGAAAAGATGACATGACATTTTAAAAACCATACCTCCTCAAAATTTGTACTAGTTTAAGGACGTGTAGATCATTTTGTATAAATGTTTGCCTGTAATGAAGGCCACAGTAGAGACGATTAAAATACATAAATTCTTCTGGATCTATCAATGACTTAAGCCTCACTGCTTAAATTTTGACATGATAGCTCAAGCACGGTGATTTTTTAAACTTATTTCTGATTTCAGTATAGCACAGTGTTTTTAAAAACCAAAAAGTATACAAGAGCAGGAGGAGGAGGAGGAGATAAGGCTTACAAGTTAGAAGGCCTCCAAGAGACCAAATCAACCATTAAATATCCCTGCTGGATGGTGTCAGTTGGAGCTTGGTTCTCTGTGACTGTAATGTTGATAGTCTTAACCCTCAGTCTTTCATGGTTTCTAACATAAGCTTTTGGTCATCTTCATTTCCGTTAATGAGGGGGGAAAAAAGTCTATTTAAATCTAATATGTCCCTTCTCACCGCTTTTGCGTGCTCTTTTCAAAAACCAACTCCCCCCAGTAGAAACCCCTTCTGAAGAAGTCTGTGTAGCTTTTTTTTCTAATTTTTGGTACCACGTCGCCCGTTTGCAGGCAGGTCCCAAAAGACGACCTGGCTACCTCGTCGCTCCTTCTTCAGCGACTGATCATTTTTCGCAGTCAAGACTAGAGACCTTTCTCCACAAAAGCTCTACGGGAGACCCTCCAGCCCGCTGTAACGCAACGTCAACCGCCTCAGCACTTACAAGGTCAGGCCTGTAGTACCTGTGCACGACCTCGGCGCCCGCGAACATGGCCAGCAGGCTGGCCGCCAGCGTCTTCAGGTAGGTGGGCCAAGGCACGCCGGCGGGCATGGCTGCGGGGCGGCCCGCTCTTCCCCTCAGAGGGGCTCGCGCAGGGAAGACCAGAGGCGGGAAAACCCCCCCCCCCCCCCCT
>NW_010972642.1:12669864-12689274 GCF_000737465.1 Haliaeetus leucocephalus
GGGGGGGGCCTGCGTCTGCGGAGGTGGATTTGAAAGCGATTTGATATTTGTTTTTGTTCTAGTGGGGGTGTCTTTTTCTCTTCTCTCTTTTCTTTCATTTCTAGCGTGAACTGGAAGGGGGGGTTAAATCACTCCCTTTTCCTCATGGAACAGGAAATATTTATTTAAACGTTCCATAATATATACACCAATAATACAAAATTCTGTTTCTGAACCCGTACAAGAAAAATGACCTAAAAAAACATATATGAAGCTTAGGGGTAGAGGTAGAAACTCTCTTTCATCTCTTTACCATGTGGTTAGAGGACTTGTCCGTGATCTGGTGCAAATTTTCCTGTGTTTAAAGCGAATTTTATTCCCTTTACAAGAAGGGGACTTTATATATGCCTAAAATAAGAAGACATCTGGTGTTGGGTTAGATGCTTTCACATCTCTCTTATTCACTCTGTTCTTCTGCTATGTGTAATTAAGCATTTATTACATTATGAACTGGATTCTACATGTCTTAGTTGTGTTTCCCAATACAAACCTGAAGATCAGTTTTGTTTGGTTCAGCAACTGCACAAGTATTTTATATGAAATGGAACTCTTCCAGCAGGGGGGGTTGAAGTATTTACTGTACTCTGAAAATCTCCCATGACTTTGTTAGGCAACTTCCCCAGGAATCAGACAGACCTACATTCAAATTTATTTTCCTTCATTCAGGGCAGGTATTTGGTCCAAAATCAGTGGCCTGATCACAAGACTGTGGGCTGTTCTGGCGTAAGTCGGATTTACAGTGGGATTCCTAAATATTCTTAAATACCCGTTGCATAATAGAGAATGGTCCCTTCTTGTGAGATATTTAGAATCATAGAATCATTTAGGTTGGAAAAGACCTTTAAGGTCATCGAGTCCAACCATTAACCTAGCACTGCCAAGTCCACCACTAAACCATGTCCCTAAGTGCCACATCTACACGTCTTTTAAAAACCTCCAGGGATGGTGACTCAACCACTTCCATGAGCAGCCTGTTCCAATGCCTGATAATGCTTTCAGTGAAGAAATTTTTCCTAATATCCAATCTAAACCTCCCCTGGTGCAACTTGAGGCCATTTTCCCTTTTCCTATTGCTTGTTCTGTGAGAGAAGAGACCGACCGCCACCTCACTGCAACCCCCTGTCAGGTAGTTGTAGAGAGCGATAAAGTCTCCCCTGAGCTTCCTTTTCTCCAGGCTGAACAGCCCCAGTTCCCTCAGCCGCTCCTCATAAGACTTGTGCTCCAGACCCTTCACCAACTTCATTCCCTTCTCTGGACACGCTCCAGCACCTCAATGTCTTTCCTGCAGTGAGGGGCCCAAAACTGAACACAGGACTCGAGGTGCGGCCTCACCAGTGCCCAGTACAGGGGAACAATCACCTCCCTGCTCCTGCTGGCCACGCTATTTCTGATACAGGCCAGGATGCCGTTGGCCTTCTTGGCCAAATTTATATATATCTAAAAATTACTTGGTATTTTTATGAATATCTTTGAGATGATAAAATTATTTCCTGAAAATTTACTGTTCACGAAATCTTTTCTATGTACTTGTATGGCAGTAGTATCTATGGACAAGAACGTGGCTGTGTAGGTAGAAGGGAATGACACTATGAAGCAGAAATTTGTGTTGGAGTGTGAGGGCTGTATGTGACTAATAAATGTGTGGAGCAAAAGAGCTGTATATGGCAGAATGTCTTTGTGCAAGGAAGGAGACTGAATCTGCGTGTGTGTGTCAACGCTTCCATGTAGAATAAGTGCAGTACTTGTGTTGGGATCCAGTGTGAGGTAACTGGACAACATCTGCCACACAGTTTGTTAAAGCTGTTTAGTAATGTGTGTAGTAACTAATGCTGTATGTATTCATAATGCTTTGTAGTCAAGAATGATTCATCCTTTCTGTGTCATATCAGATAAAGTAACTAATGTAACATTAAGAAAATCTGAAACTTGGGAGACTTGAAGTCCAAAGAGTTTTAACTTACTTGCGTTGTATGTAAATTGTCGGTACGTTTGATAGACAGTTTGCCTTGGTAATGTGTGCTACAGAGTGTTTTTTCAGAAAAGAAGGGGCAAGCTGTACGCTTCACTTACAGATGTTGTGTTTCTTCCACATTACAGGGATTGCGAGAGAACTGTACTGTTAATATTGGGTTTAGTATCACCTGATGCCAGCTAAGCAGTCAGACTGCTTAGTGGATTGGGATAATTTACTGCTTTGTTGATAGAGTCGTTGGAGAATGTAAGCGCAGTACATGTTAGCCTTGATAAAGATTGATGTTCACAGTCTATTTTGTACATCACTAAATTTCTAAACTGTTGATAAACAACGTCTCTTTTTTTCTCCCTTTCTAAGATACTACGCGTATCTTCAGCAAGCTCAAGCATTTTACACGTTCCCATTCCATCAGATGATGACTGCAGCGCCTAACATGGAAATCATGACTGAGCAGCCGACTCTAGAGGGCATTCCAGAGCCAAACATTGCTCAGGAGCCTCCAAAAGGTAGTTTGACTGGGCTGTGCTAAGTGAGCTAAAACGTTAGTAATTGATTGGGGAAGAAAATTATTAGTCTTAAGCTGCTTCTTTGGACGTATTGGATTTCCTTTTCTTGATGCTTTCTGAGGAAGTATTGATTAATTTTATTCTTTCAGTAATGTTTTTTACCAGACAATTAAAAAGATAAGAAGTAAACTCAGGTGACAGTATTCACATTGTTCTATCTCACAAAATTATCTTGCTCCAGGAAAAGCAGATTTTTGTCTCAATAGATAAATGTATCATTTTTAGCTGATTTTATGGGGTTTAATATTATGTTAGAGAAGTTTTCTTTTTAAAGTCTGAGTTCAAAATATTTTTTGTTAATTTCTGCAAGAGAAGTACAGTACAATACTGTTTATTCAAAATATTTTTGTTTAAAAGGTGGTTTAGTGTGTTGTAGTAATCACAGATAGTGAATTATATACACTAAGGATTGTTTGGGTTTAGTGAAGCTTATTTAAACAAATACAAACAATGCTGGAAGGTGTCCCGTACGTGACAGGACTTTGTGCTTTATGCACTTGTACACTGCCTTTCTTTTCCCCCACTAGGTCTTTGTACAATTAGACTTTGCAATAACCATGCCAAGAAAACACCCCTTGTTCTGTTACTCTGCTTGCTCTTTACCACATAAAAAGGCAGTGATCCCTGCCATGCTTAAATTCTGATTCTGTAGCAAATATTCACACACTGAATTTTGTCTTGCTTTTCATACTTAGATATGGGTTAGAGCTGTCTGTACCAAAGTACCCTGTCAGCCAGATCATGCAATGACATTGCTTGTTTAAGTGCATCCTTTGATAAGCTTAATTTTTTTTTTTTTTTTAGTTGTAATATATGGCCAGATGAAATCATAGGAAGAAGACCTCCAGTTTAAAATAGTTGCAACTGCTCAATTCATTCACAGTATTGCTCACTACAGTTAGGATGCATCTCAAGTGCTATGTAGTTCGGCTTCTTTTGCAGCTTTGTTATTGAATGACATGATGTCACCATGAGCAGTGTTTGACTGCACTTTTTCAAGTATCTTTGGACAACCGTAATCTTCCGTTATGAAACTGTCCCCTAATATTTTTGCAAGAATTGGAAGATGAGTAAGGCCTTCAAAGGCAGGGCTTGAAGATTTACCAAATATGTGTGTGAAATTTACAGGAGCATATATGAAAGGCAAAGATATGGAGTCCAGCCACCTGATGGAATGAAAAAAGTAAAATTTCTAGGATTATCCTCTGAAAGGCTGCCCTGGCATTGTTCATCTTTCATGACAGTGTCTGGTTGGTAGGTCCCTGATCAGCATGAGAGTTAGGAGAACATTATCCTGCCTCATTTGAAATACGTCTGTCCTGGTTTCAGCTGGGATAGAGTTAACTGTCTTCCTAGTAGCTGGTACAGTGCTATGTTTTGAGTTCAGTATGTGAAGAATGTTGATAACACTGATGTTTTCAGTTGTTGCTCAGTAGTGTTTAGACTATAGTCAAGGATTTTTCAGCTTCTCATGCCCAGCCAGGGCACCTGACCCAAACTGTCCAACAGTGTATTCCATACCATGTGATGTCCCATCTAGTTTAGGAACTGGGGAGTGGGGGGCAGGGATTCGCCGCTCGGGGACTGGCTGGGTGTTGGTCGGCGGGTGGTGAGCAATTGCCCTGCGCATCATTCGTACATTCCAATCTTTTTATTACTACTGTTGTCATTTTATTAGTGTTATCATTATCATTATTAGTTTCTTCTTTTCTGTTCTATTAAACCGTTCTTATCTCAACCCACAAGTTTTACTTCTTCTCCCGATTTTCTTCCCCATCCCACTGGATGGGGGGGGAGTGAGTGAGCGGCTGTGTGGTGCTTAATTGCTGGCTGGGGTTAAACCACGACAACATCCAACTCGGAGCAGTCAGAGTATCTGTGGCATTTTGCCGTCACATGAAAAACCTGCTAACTCTTCCAAGGGGTAGGAAAGAAAAGCTGCTTATGTGCCTCGCCAAGTCTGCACCCTTCTAGTCCCTTCTTCATTGTAGCTAGACTGTAGCTCGAGTACTGTTACTTAAGGCTTTCCAAAGCAGTCGCTGCAATGATGCAGTGGGAATTTCACATGACTTTTGTCCTCCTTTTTGTTTGCACTCAGCTTTCTTACAAGAACAGCCCAAAAAAAGTTTGCAGACTTAGAGCAGTGCCCTGGTATCCACCGTATTTATTTCTTACGTGAGGGAGATTTTCATCTAGAAGTTTTGAAAATAAGATGAAGTCTCACTTTTTAAGTAATGGATTACTTTGGCTCTTTGCTGATTGCTGCTAAATATGTTTTCATGTTTTTTCAAGCCGTGTTCTGCAGCTTGACATTATTAATGAACCAGGATAGAGAGCAATCACTGGGTGGTCATGTCGTGACCAGTATCTGTGCTGCTTGAATCTCTAAGCTTTAAGGGCCAGAAGATGAGGAAGTTTTAAATGAGTGAACAGTGACTACTTCATGTTTGCATTTTGTAAATAAAAATTCATGTTTGGTGTAATTCATTCAAATTGAGATCCTGAAGGTCTCGTTACCTAGCTATATGGTGCACTGGACAGTATCTATTCTGTAAACAGTAAATTGTGAATAGCTTATGTAGCGTTCAGCCTGTATGTTTGTGTTCCTGATGAGCTTATACCTTACACTATAGGTAATCCTTGAGACTTTCTGCTTTTGACATGCTGTTCTGTTCCTTCCAACATGTTATGTAATCTGTAACAAGCAACTTTCATATTTAGAAGCTGAAGTGTGAACAGCAGACTAGAACTTACAGTCGCATTCCTCGGAACCTAAGCTTTGATGTAAACAACATAACCTAGTCATGAGGTTATTCTCAGTTTGTATCCTAATTCAGCGTAGTTGCCTGCTAGTAGTGTGTGTGTGTCTGTGGAGCAGATGCACCCAAGCTAGTTCTGTTAAGCCTGCAAAACCAAGATTCATCTGATAATTGTTTAAATTAATGAATTTCAAAGGTAAATTTATCTGTCTGATTTCTTTTTGTACCCATACATTTAGCTCAGTCTTTTTGAATATCCACACTGCAACATTAGAAATGTACAAAAAGGATATTTGCTGTGTGTTTCAGAAGTTAAAAAAGGAGGAAGGAAAAGAAAAGCCAAAGCAACTGAGCCAAAGCAACCCAAAAAGCCTGCTGCTAAAAAAGAAAAATCAGCCAAGTCAAAAGGCAAACAAGAAAAGATCACAGATACTTTTAAAGTCAAAAGAAAAGTGGACCGTTTCAATGGTGTATCTGAAGCTGAACTTCTGACCAAGACTTTACCTGATATTTTGACCTTTGATCTGGACATTGTAATAGTAAGTAACTTGCAGTTATAAGATTAGGTAGAAAAGTGAATAGTCTGTACTCACTGGTTATGATTTACATTCTTTCTGCTTACTTACCTATACTGCTTATATGGCAAGATCTTGCAAGATAAAGTATATAAACTGTTTCCTGTGTGTAGAGCTGCTTTGCATTTTCTGTTAAAAATCATACTAACATTGTTCTAATTTCTGAGAAATCTAAGGCTTCCGTATAATACATAGTCATGAGAGACCGTTACTTGACACTTTATTTACTGGAAGTGCTACACTGGTGGCCATAAAACACACTGAGCTGCTCTTTTGACATTGCACATCTAAATGAGACACTGCTATAAAATTGTCAATTTTTTTTTTAAATGATGAGAGGTACCATTTTAACACAGTTTTGTTTATTGACAGTAACTTAAAGAGAGTTGAATAAGTGTCCTTACTGTAACTTTATTAAATTCCTGACTAGCAAGCCACGTTCTCATCATTAAAATGGACTGGTATCTTTGTAGATTGGCATAAACCCTGGCTTGATGGCAGCTTACAAAGGACATCATTACCCTGGACCTGGAAACCATTTTTGTACGTTTTTGTTTTCCTTTCTTCTTACAGAATTTGCAGAACTTTGTTAGAACTTGTGGCATTTTAATTAAACTGGTTTGGGTTTTGGTTTTTGCTTTCTTTTTTTGGATGCAGAGAGGGATTTTCCTTTTAACCATCCAAGAGTGATTTAAATCCCATAACTACTTCAGTAAAATACCATAAATAAAAAGGAATAAAAGATGAATAACCAGTGACTTTCAATGCAGGTTTAGAATTGTCATGTAAATACAGGTATATTTCTTGGTGTATTAGTAAACAACATAAGGAATAAAAATTAAATCTCTAGTACTTGAGTTATCAAGGGTAAGTCAATAGGCATCAATTTCTGATACAAAACTACACACGTTTTCCCAAAAATGCATTTCAGCAAGCCCTCTTCTGTTTGCCTTTATTCATGTCCTCTAAACAAGCTCTCTAACTGATGAAAAAGCAAGAACCATTGCCCTTTCCCAGCAGGCATATGCGTCGAGCATACCTGATTCACCAGACAGATTTTTTTTCCTAGGTGTTTTCCCATTTAAGTAACATTTTCTGCAGCATGTTCTCATAAAAAAAAAAAAAATCATACCTGAACTCTGTTGAAATGCTCTGTTTTGCATACTGGGAGCCATTCCAGCTGTGGTAGTATGGAGCTCCCACATGGGCTAATTAGCAGCCCTGTGATACTCCAGCCAAAATGCTTCTGGTGTTCAGCAGACTTGTAAACCAGGCTTGGGTTATTTCTCTATAGCGTTCTGCAGACTAGCCAGTCTAATAGCCTCCTTTACCAAGAAACAGACCAGATATGCATGCTCTGACAAATCCATGTGTTTGTAACTTTCTGGAATCATTAGGAGCTAGCTGTGGTTAATTTGTGCTTGAGAGATTGGCAGTGCACATCACTCAAACTATACTTTGATATGCTAAATATGAATATATGATGTCAACGGGTTCTGTCAGAGAGGCCCAGTGCAAGGAGAAGCAATAGCAAGGTTGTTAAAGAAAGCTGACACATTGTGTTTGCCATGTTCTTTCCCATGAAAATCCATATTGGTCACATTCCCTGCCTGCTTAAGCGAATAGCAAAATCTAAAGCTCTGTACTGAACTTTTGGAATAAAAGACTGGTTTCGATACACAGGATCATGGTGAGGAATTCCTGTTGTTCACTAGGGATTTTCTATCCTCTTGCAGTAGATACAAGTAATTTTTGGCTCTTTTAAACTTTTCTGGATAGGGCAATACTCTTCCCAAATTAATTGATGCTCTGTTAATATAGATTCTCCCTTTAGCATTCCAGTACTCTGATAGTCGAGGAGGTTTTTTTGGTTTTGTTTTCTCTTCCTTAGAAAAAGGCAAATGTGTATCTTCCTGCTTCACAGGGAAGTGTCTGTTCATGTCTGGTCTAAGTAATGAACAGCTGAACCATATGGATGACCACACCTTGCCACATAAATATGGGATTGGATTTACAAACATGGTTGAAAGGACAACACCTGGAAGCAAAGACCTCTCCAGGTAGGGTAACAAGGGGGAATATTGTGCTTGTTAATGAATTAATAGGTGTGATTATAATTTTGAGTACTTTCTTTTTTAGCAAAGAGTTTCGGGAAGGAGGTCGAATTCTGATGCAGAAGTTACAGAAGTATAAACCTCGTATAGCAGCTTTCAATGGAAAATGTGAGAACCTTGACTTTTAAATTAATTTGTTCTGTCAGTAGCCTTTTTTGTTTGTTTGTTTGTTTTTGCCCACTTATCCTATCTTCTTTTCATTTTAGGTATTTATGAAATTTTTAGTAGAGAAGTTTTTGGAATAAAAGTTAAGAACCTAGAATTTGGACTGCAGCCACACAAAGTGCCAGATACAGAAACTGTAAGTATTGATACTGAGAAACAAAAACAGGTCACTCCATTTTGAGTATTTCAAAACTAACAAAGTCTCAGGATTTGCACACACAATAATGTCAAAGTTTGCTCAAAGTACATGTGATGCAAAGGGCTTTTACTTAAATAGAGAAAGGGAAATAGTGCAATTTTCAGGCACATCTTTAATGCAGCTGCTTCAGACTTGCAGACTTTATTTGGGAAATGGTGGATTATGGTTAGTAGGTTAGTGCGTTCTCTGAGGACTATCTGAAATATGAATAAAACATACATGCTTTTATGGTAACTGTCATCTACTTTCATCTGATTTTCTGTGTCCAGTTCCCTCTATGTTTGTATTACTGAACTTTTGATACCGAACATGACCATGGTGCTAGTAGTGCCACAGCAGGGGAGGAAGAATGGCAAGTCCATCGTTGCGCTATTACTACAGCTACAGCGTTACTGGATCTGGGCATGCCCAAGCACTTCCATCAGACTCAGTCTTCTTAAGCTGATTTGCAGCCTGAAATGAAGTTGGACGCTTAAGATAAAGCAAGCAGTTTGATGCAGAGTGCATTAGTCAGACATCTAATGCTGGAAGGTATCTCAAGAGACCAGCTATGTATTATCACAAATAGGTTTGTTTAACCTGTCGTTATAAACAGGTTAAGGCAAAGGCAATTACACTACCTACCAAGGTAGCTTATTCCAAAGCTTCATTACCTTGTCAGTTCAAAAGTTTGTTTTTATTTCTATCCCAAGCTACTAGGGCTGCAAGTTTAAGCTCGGTTTAAGCTGTTCTTCTCTGAAGGTGAAGTGTTGCCATCAGAGCCTGAGGAACTGTTGGTGATAAAGTGCTTGCTTCTTAAGTAGCTCTTAAAAACTTCCGCAGTAGATGCATTTGTAAGAAAGATAAATAGTCCTCTTTACTAGTACTTGTTCTTAAATACTGCACGGTAATAAAAGTATTGGATACAGTTCCTTTTTCCTGAACTAACTTTGTGTCCTTAGTTAGGGCTGTTGGCAGAGATAGAGACGCTGAAGTTAGCTTCAACCACGCTAACTCCGGTGTTTCAAACCCTGGCAAGTGTGATGCAGGCGCCCTTGGCGAAGAAGCCAGGCTAATTAACCTGTGATGCCTCCCTCACTGGTTTGGGGTGTTGGCATGCTGTCACGTACTCCTCTGTGGACTTTCTGGCTCAGAGCTCTGCTTGCTCAGGGAGCTCTCGAGTGTGCTCCACTCTCGGGCATACACTTGTAAATTGCACTTCTTGTAACGCATACTGTTGCTGCTTCTCCCGCAGCACATAAACAACTGGTGAAAATTGTCCTTGCTTCAGCAGCTGGTAATTGGCCCCTCTCTTTAGGGCAAGACATCTAGCTGGCCAAGAAAAATGAAAGACTCCTTTTATCCTCTTCCACAACCTCCTGTGGCATTAGTTGAAGTTTCTACAAAGGGTTAAAACAGTGAGCTTAACTGTTAAGTTATTCTCAATGCACTAAATATAGCTCGGGGACCAGTAATGCTATTTTTCTTGCTCTTGTCTCAAGCTCTGCTACGTTATGCCGTCATCCAGTGCAAGATGTGCTCAGTTTCCTCGTGCACAAGACAAAGTTCATTATTACATAAAGCTGAAAGACTTAAGGGACCAACTGAAAGGCATCGCACCAAACACAGAGGTGCAGGAGGTGCAGTACACATTTGACTTGCAACTTGCACAAGGTATAGTGGTTATTTTGTTAATCCTTTATTAAAATGTTAGTGTAGTGTACAATGCAACTAGCAGTTTCCCAAGCAAGAAGAAAGAAGGAGTTTAAGGGGAGGGGGCAGATGTGCCATCTTCTCTAAATCGTGTGGTGTAGAATTACAGAGTCCGCTCTCTTTTTAGTACCGTCTTAATTATGTAAGGGGAGCAGGGATTATCTTGGTTTTTTAAGTGTTCTCCGATAAAAATGCTCTTTGATCATTTTTGTTCTGAATATTAATACTTGAGGTCTTCTCTTTCGACAGAGGATGCTAAAAAGATGGCTGTCAAAGAAGAAAAGTACGATCCAGGTTATGAAGCAGCATATGGAGGAGCTTACTGTGATCGTGCGCCATACGAAAGTGAACAGTGCAGTTTCTCTTCAAATGGAACCGGTAAAGTGCGGTGCTTGGGGCATTCAGTCTGTAAGCCGTGACTTATGAACAAATATTTAGTGGTATCAACTGCATTTTAAAAACTGTATTTTATTATTTTTTGTTTGTTTTAGCAGCAAGCAATCCACAGTACTGTGAGGGGTCGTCCTTCGGTGAAGTTCCTAATGGACAATGGATGACACAGTCCTTTGCAGACCAGATTCCAGAGTTCAGTGCTGGTATGACACGGGAAGAAGAGGGAAGCAGTGCGTAAGAGCTGTTTCTTCTCCGCTACGCATACATGCTGCAGTTTTAATGCAGTGATCAAGATCGGTACCTCGGTTCTCCAACTGAAGCATTTTAATAGTATTTTATCTCCCTTAGTTATTTTATTATAGTCCAAAGTAAGTGTGTGGTAGGCTCAAATCAATGAACTAGATAATTTTAAGGAACTGTCCAAACTTTTTAAAAAAAAGTTAGCCCTTTTTTGTATATGAGTTTTATATTTAATGTATACCATTTCTTGCAGTTTTTGACAAATTGCTTTCTCATTTGCTGAGATTTCTTTGGGGCGTTAATTTTATTCCATAAATCATAATGTAGTAGTAACAGCAGCAGTATACTTTTTACTGATGCATCAATATTTGGATATCTCATAATCCTTTTATATCCAGAGGGGAAAATGGGAAGTGTACCCTTATCTTTCATGAAGTGGTGTTTTTAATCATGCACAGTTAAGCAAATTGTGCTTTTTAAGTCTCCCTTTTACTTTCTTTAAAAGCGCAGAGAGTTGTGTTCTGCAGCTGTGAGTACTGAGTATTTTCTGGGTGGGAAGAGCGCGCTCTGTCTGTTTAGTGATTGGACCGTATTCAGGATTAAAGGAGTGGAGACATCACCTCAGGTCACAGCACTGGGGAGGAAAATTTGTGTCGCACAGGACAGGGCCTAAATAGTCTAGCTGAGCTGTCTTAGGGTAAGATGTCCCTACCAATCCATCTCTTTCCCCCTTAAATTCCAATGTAAGGAACTGGAATTCCTTTTAAAAAAAACAACCGACAATGGTGGTTCTTGAATTCTGTGGCATTTCAACTCTCAGTCATTTCTGTGTGATTAGTCTCTTCACCTGACCTTTAGGAGGAGACAACCCCTTTGAACAGACTACATTGCAGGGAATTGAAAGACCATATTCCAAAAAATCACATACAGCTACATTGTTTACATCAGGTAGGATCAGCACAGGGTGGAAGAGGTTTGCAGTTTAGCAGGTTTTAACATTCAGTGGAAGAGGTTTGCGATTTAGCAGTTTTTAACATTCAGTTCTCTTCAATCTGTAAGACCTTAGAGGGTGCTCTCCATATTCCTCTTACAAGTAAAAAATACTAAGTTACATGTAAGGGCAGTTGTTCCATGAATAGGAAGTCAGCTCTAGAAACTGCTGCTCTCTTCTGAGGAACTTGCTTAAACAATACACATTTTTGGCCAATATTAGTGACTGAGAAAGGTGATTCCATGCTTGTGCCTAACCATCATCTTTCCCTCTTTATCATGAGGAAGAGATGAAGTAAAAGCAATAAGCTGATCAAAACATTAAAGTTTTGATGATCTTATGACAGTAGGTGCTTCATATACTTGAAAAATAGATACAAACAGTATCTCCAGAATCCACACTGGTCAGAGATTCCTGTACTGGTGTGTTTTATCCTTTCCTCACAGCCAGTGATAGTTCTCATGCATTGAGTGTAACTAGTTAGTGTAGATTCTAATCCTGCTGTAACAGCTCTCGCCGAGATCACACACTGTCAACCTGTTGTGAGGCAGGCATGATGTTTACAGTTTCTTCCCAAATTATGTGGCTTAATTCTGAGCGTCTTAAATCAAGAAAGTGTGCATTATGGTTCTGATTGTGTTTATTAGCTTCAGCATAAAGCTGTTCAGTATATTGTCAAAAAGGTATAGGACTTGTCTTGTCTGTTATTTAAAGTGTACTGTATCATGTATTGCTGTTTACATGGACGTTTTCCTGCAGGTGCTCAAAGTATCTTGCATCAGGGATTTGTTACAATTCAATTTTATTTTTCAACAAAACTAGAAGCATGTAATTAGCACTGCTGAATATGTAGCACAGTAGGATATAACTACTGTAAGGCTATCCTGTTTGATGAGAAGGGCAAGGTCTCTTTAACAGAGTCACCTACTAGGTTATCTAGGTATAAAATACAGTTAAGTGTACAATGACCGTTTCACTAAATATTGCAATCCTATGTGTACTCCCTCAGAACTGGTGCTCTTTTCATTACAGTAATACAAAAGTTCTTAATCTGTCTTAAATCTATCAATGTTTCACAATAAAATCAGGAATTGTATTGCAGTGTCTTCGAATGTGCTTTTGCATCTTGCTCGCAGGGGTCTAAACACACAACAGAAAATGTAATACACAGAAACACTACAAAACAGAGTCACCATGCAGCAGAACTCTACTCGTTAAAATGCTGTGTAAGTTTTCATTTTGGGCTGTTTAATGTGGGCTAGACAACTAAAGACGCCATGTGTGTAATACTGCAAGTATTTCCTGTGTAGGTTTTTCTACCAGCAGACACTGGAGTCTTATTTATAAAGACCTTACATTAAAACACACTGCCTGGCACTGAATTTCACCTCTGTAAACGTTTAATGAAAACACTTAATTCTCAAGCAAACTTGTTTCCTCGCCTTACATAAAAGTCAAGATACTCTGCACTGTGTAACTGTCACTCCAGCCTCCCTCTCCAGCCATAGGCACACAAAACTGATGGTCGTTTATTCATACATTTAACAAATACTTAGTTTTCTAAAATCAGTTAATTATACAACATGTTGCATCTCAAACTATTACATACTGCAAAACATAGTGTATGGATGCATTTAAGTGGTTTCAGTATCAGCTATCGGGACGAGTTAATTTGAACTTCCCCGAAGGGTCAGGAATAAACCAGTGTTCCCAGAGATCAGTGTGAACACTGGGATAGTCCCAAGGTTTGTATCTCCCATTCCAATGAAGTAATTTAGCTTCCTGAAGAAAACGCTCTGAGTAATGGGTATCAGGACTCCAACCTGTATGGGTAGATTTAAAAAAAAATTAAAAATCCTGGTTTTAATAATGGAAGACCCTATAGAGTGAGGTAAAGTCAGTTATTTGTTTAAGAAGTCTGATTAGTACGGTTTCACCTATTAATCGACAACTAGTTGTATAAGAGTAGCTTTTTTCAGCTTCATGCCTCTAATGCTGCATCAGCAAAAAATCTCAGTAATTTTCCTCTCTCAACACTTTTAAATTCTTGGCATAGCTGGGGTTAAAAAAAAAAAATTTTTACTATTCATTTTACTATACCAGCTAAGCCATTGTATCTTTTTCCCAGGATAATTCACCATTCCCAGGTGAAAGGTAACTACATCCTACAGGTATCCCATCTTCTTCCACTGTGCCTACTAAAAGAGTGTCTGATTTTTTCAGTCTCTAGCTATATTCAGATCTTCCATATATTCTTTCCGTAGTTTATGACAATATAGGTTAACTGGTCTTCAAACATGTAGCTTTGTCCTTGGTATTTGGGTTTTTTCCTTTTTTTATCCAATTTAATGACTATTAGGGTTTGGGGTTTTTGCAGGGGATGCAACTATTTTGTTTGCTTGACCTGTTAAGAAATTTGCACAGTGACACCCGTGGGGAAGCCCCACATTCTGCCCTACCCTGAAGACAGCAGGACTAAGGCGTGTTGGGGGAGGCAGGGATTACATACTGTGGATCTGAGGTATAAAGTAATGCACTGAGGTAAAGTAACCTAAGGTCCTATACTGGAATCTTACAAACGGTTCACTTTATTTAGTTCCAGCTGCAAACAGTGGGAAGTTGAACTTACCAAGATGCCTTATGTGCCACATAGGATTAATAGTGGAATACTTTCCATGAAAAACAATCAGCATTGGAGAGGTTGCCACGCCTCCCCCAAGGGTGCTGCTGTAGAGGTTTTCCCTACAAAAGGAAAAAAAAAAGAAAAAAAAAAGAAAACATTCAAAATCTCAAGCAAAGAATCTAGTACAAAAGACAGAAGATTAAAAAGTTAAGTATTATGGCAAAATTCAAAATCATGTTGAATAGACCAGTTTTCATCATACTCCCTCCTAATGCTGTTAATTGCTTGTATTTGCAACTCCAGTCCCTGTTGAGTAAATCACTGCTTTGGTGATGGGAAAATGGGAGTCAGACCCAACATGATGCCAATTACTTCTGCACACCACCTATAGTCTACAAGGCTGACGAAGTTTACAGTAGAAGAAAAGCTGTTAACAGAAAGGAACCAAACATTTTAGCCTGGTATCTTAAGAAAATGTACATGTTTCCATGTGTTTCATTCCCTCTTAATTCCCCATTCTCCCCTCCCCCAGCTTTTAGACCCATAAATTAACTTCAAATCAGTTTTGCCAAAGTCTAGTTAGTATAAACTAACATCTAAAGGATACTGATTTCCTAAGAATTTTGTGATAAATCCAGGGCTGGATCAAGCCAAATCGCTGTAAGGAGAGGCATTAGGAGGTCACAGCCAGATGTCTGGCTGCAGCGTGCTTGAGGCCTGGCTGGTCAGTTGGCACGTGGGCAAAGCCACCCCAGCTACGGGACACTGTGCCACCCACCAGCCCAACAAGGAGGAAACCTGGGAAGTGCCGGGAGATGCTTAGAGGCGACAGAACAAAAAACTCCTAACCTCCCCTCAAAACCGGGTTTCAACTGCTAAGCAATTTATTTCACTGTCATTTCAAAATCCATCTAAAAGGAACATGAATGTGTTATCAAGGTATAAAATCAACTTCTTAGATAAAATTTGCAGTAATATTCATGGAGTTTTTTCAAACTTGTAAAAAGCACAGCAATAGCTTGTCAGGATATGTTACGTAAGCAGAGTAAAAGACACTTGGCTTTTCATTCTTTCACATGCTTATCATTTGCGTCTCTCCTCTGTTCACCTCTGAAACTAACAAGTAATGGACATAGTCCAACAGCGCAAGCTATTCAGTTTCAGTTTAGCCTTACTAAATTTAAATTTAACCCTTTGCAGAAAAAGAAAATAAATGTCAAGTTTGCAAATGCAGGTTAACAGTCAACTAACATAAAAAAGGAACAGTGATTGTTTCATGGTGTCATGACTTGTGGTCAATGCCAAAAAGGTTATCTTTCATGTCAAATTTGGTTCATCTATAGAAAAAGAAGTGTTTTGTGTTGGTATTTAAGAAATATGGTGTCCAATTACAGTTTGGCTGACATTACAACTGGAGAGACCCCACACAAACAAACATTCCTCCTCCTTTAAGCCAGCCTCAGGAAGGGAAGATCCTAAGTGGCTTGATCCCAAGTGAGGTCGCTCACCCAAAAGAAGAACCACATGTTCTCAGTGTCCCTCAGGATTAAGTGTGGTTTCTGATTAAACACCAGACTAAAATTCCAGGTGGCCATTTCCTGGTACACAATTGGTCAGATTTAAGCAGACAGAAGTTCTGGAACATGAGTTACTTTGCTTGATGAGATCCCAAAGACAGACTATCTAGAGTTAAAGAACTTCTAAGAGCTTTTAAACAGAAAACTGTAAACTGAGTATTAAAAGTAAAGTGCCAAGCTAGATTTCTGCACATACTCTACATTTCTTTGCATCCACTTTTCCAACTGCTTTGTAATCCGTTGATGTTTCCATTCAGTCATGTTAGCAACAATTACTCCAGGATTAAAGGAGCAGGTGCTGGGGCTGATGCCAAGATCTCTAATCGCTTGCTTTCTGTAGTCCAGGAATCCCATGTACGTGTTCTAAGAAATAAAAAAAAGTATGTTTATCCCCTATGAATCTCTATAAAGATAAGTGTAAATGCATCTCTCTACCACTCACATGGAGACTAAATACTTGCTCCCAAAGCTGAGTTTCTAGATGATGGTTACCTGTCTTGATTTCCACATGACACAAGGCTGAAAGGCAGGATACTTCCAGCTACTCAGTTACTATTTTCCACAGTATTGTTCCATGGGAGTTTGATAACGCTCTTCCCTCGCCACGTGTTTGTCTTTCTGTAGCTTACTCTAAATGATGTAGCATCACGCTTTGTACAGCTGTAATGCCAGAGGGACTCACCGACAATTCTGGGGAACTCAGCTCAGGAACTAGACTTTGAACTTGTTTTCCTAACTTTCATTCCCTATTTGACTACTACAAATTTCATATATTCTGTCTTCATTAGGTGTTCCATAAGTGCTCAGGATCTACTGATAACAAAATACCAAACATAATCCAGTAGACTCCAAAGAACAATAGAGATTTAAATCATTACAGGAAACAACTCTGCATGGCATCACAGAGTTACCACAAAAAGTAATTCTTAATTACCTGCAAAACTATTACAAAGCTATCAAAAAAAAAAAAAAAAAAAAAAACTTTCACTTTGGGGAAAATGTATAAAAACATCTTACATTTGTGGGTAAATACATTTGTTATTAGAATTCTAAAATGGCATCTTACCTGCATCCCTACACTTCTAACCATTTCATGTGTAGAAGGCAGATCACAATCATCTGAAAAAGCTGCAGCATGTCCAGGAGCTAACTTAGTGTCATAGAGTTCCTGGATGTCACCTGATTACAGAAAGGTCAAAAGCATAAGAAACATACTTCACTGCTACAGAGTTGATAGGATAACTGCTGTTCTCATATATGTTGTTTATGAACATACCAATTTTAGGGGATAGCCCAGATATTGATAAAGGCTGAATTTTGTAATATGGGACAATTTTCAAATCTGAGTCCTGTACCTGGATGTCTAAGGTCTATCTTTAGATGTTATCATCAGTATTCAATACATATTTTGGTCTGAACATCCAAAATCAGCTACAGCAGAAGCTGACTACACTGTTAAGAAGCCTGGTTACAAAGTTCTGCATTCACAGAGCTTGCCTTTGGAGAGGGAGGGAAGGCAACTTTTCTGAGCCTCTTCAAGTCCCACAGAAGTGCCACTTCAATCTCTTGCACAGATCAGGTTTTTCCCGGTGTTACTGTGTTTATACCTCCTAGTAAGGTACTCGGATTCCCAGCACTGGCCAGTTGACATGTGCCTGTCACACTTGACCATCCCTGCTGGCTTCACAGACCACACAACTCCTTCCTGGTGGAGGGAAATAACGTAACGCATGGTATGTCACTCATCACCTGGCTAGCGGGTACCCACAATGTGCCAGAACAGTTTCAGGGCAGGTGGGAAGCACAGCGCTGCCACAGCAATTGAGCGAGTCTGCATCCAAACCTCCTACAGCTACCAGCTTTGCTGCTGGGCATGCGTCAGTCACAGGTAAGATGAATTATCCTGGAAGGCCACATATGGCCCAGTAGCCTGAGGTGAGCCCATTAAAAAGACTAGTAACCAAAACCATTCTCTTTACTGCAAACACTGGAACTACTATTTATGAAATAAGCAGAGATTATTTATTTGTCTGAACTCATCAGCTGGTTGGAAAACTTGGTTTACAACTCATGTCCCACCAAGAAATAGAATTTGAATTAATGGGATACTTAATTGTTGAAGATCAACATGCCTTGCTAAGTATTTTCCCCTGATTCTAAATAGCTTCTGCTTTTCAAGAGAAAAAGCAGAAAAAGAAATTAAAAAAATCAAACCAAACAATTCTGGGCTGACACCCCAAGTTCAGTATGTTTCATTTTTATTGCTTTGCGAAAAGCAATGACCAACAAATAAATTATCCCAAAGTTAAAGCCCGAAAACCCCATTTACTCCTTATCCTGTCAGAAGTCTCATTCACTCCGATTGCAGAGACATCTGACAAGAGAGCACAGACTCATATTATAGCTAAGACACAGGGACCGGCTGCCAGAACAGTCTCCCTCCTTCCTGCCTCACTCCCACAAGTCCATCTCTATTCCCCTTTTCTGGGCCCTGTGATTGTGTGGCCCAAGGGTAAGCAAAATAGGCTGGCTGAAGCAAAGGGGAAAAAAAAATTTTTTTTAAAAAAAGGTTGGGGTTTAGGTTTTGGGAGGTTTTTTTGTACCGCTAGTCTTCTGTCAGGTCAGCCAGCTGAATCAGCTTAATCTGCAGCTGCACAACTGTAGATATGACAGAAGTAACAGGAGCTGCCTGGGGACAGGAGAGGCCACTTTTGTCAGCAGCAGCCTACCATAAGCTGTAATGTGAAACGGCACCTTTATCCTGTGGCTCCAGAAACACTACCAGATGACATAAGCTGACACCCCTAATGAAAGAGAAAGTCCTACCTTCCCTCTTCTCCTAGCCACATTGCCTTGATTCCTGCCAGGGCACTAATTCAGGCTGAAAGTAATCATGCTTCTGGTGAATGCCTGCGCAGGTACAAGGAGGGATGCAAGGGAAGTGGTGGGCTCAGCTTAAAGTGCTCATGAAACTGGATTGTAAATGAAGACTTTAAGAACCTTTCAAAGAGTTAAATATTGCTGTTGCCCATTGATGACAGACAGAACAACAAAACCAAAAAGCAGAGATAACCACTGGAAACACATATGTTGAAAAACTGTGATATGAAGTCTATTGCAAATTAAAATGAGACAGGCAGAGCAGATTAATCATATTTTATAAAGCAGCTAATAGCGGCCCCTTTAAGAGCAGATGTTCTGAAATCTGCCACTAAAGAGACAAAACCATAAAAAGGTGCAGAGAAGCAGTGGAGAATTAAATTATACTTTTGTCACGTGTAAAGTCACTGATCTTAATGTTCTTACAGCAAAGATTAATTTAGGCCAAAAAGTTTATTATAGTTATACTCGTTATTCTCAGTCCCTTCCAAATGAAATTTTCATCAGAACATCCCTTTAATGTTTAACACGGACAGGTAAAATGGTTTTGTTGTCCCTGTGTTCTGAGCCTGGCTAGGATAGAGTTAATTTTCTTCATAGCAGCTCATATGGTGCTGGGGTT
>NW_010972642.1:12689284-12690785 GCF_000737465.1 Haliaeetus leucocephalus
AGTGACTGCCTTTACATCACTTGTTCTGTTTTGTTTTCTTCTCTCTTCTTCCACTTATTAAACAATTATTTGTTTGTTTTATCTTGACCCTGAAGTTTTCTTGCTTTTATTCTTCCTTTCCTCTTCCCCCATCCCACTGGGGGTGGGGATGGGGGGGGAAATGAGCGAGTAGCTGTGTGGCACTTAGCTGCCCACCAGGGTTAAACCACAACACTCTGATTAAAAAAATGTTATAAAATAACAAGTAAACAATATAATATAACAAGGGAGGACAACAACTCTACAGAGAAAAAATATATACTGGGAAACAGAAGAGAAAAAAATCATAAATTAATCGTTTAAAAAATATGTTCCTCTGATTACAATATATTTGTATAAACAAAAAAAGATTTTTCAGGATTTGAATGCCTTCTAACTGCTCCCATTTGTCTAGAAACTCTGAAATCCTTGATCATGATTCTGCAAATTCCTATGGATTCTGAGCTGAAGATGCTCAAAATCATATTTTGAATCTTTGGAATTTTAACGGTCTTATCTGAGTAAATTCCTCTTGCTCTCAAGAACAGCAATTCTGGATAATGAACTGGTAGCATCTGTGAGAATTCAAATACTAGCAGGAAATGCATGTCACATACTTAACAACAAATATTGCAGCATCTAAGTGAAATCCATCATATCTTTCAGCAATTGACCAGATTCAATTAAAATGAAACCCATACATAAATTTTGATCAAAATCAACTATTCCAAAGATACATGGAAATTCTTCTTCAGACTTCCCTTTAAATAAACAAACATTACTTGCAGTTTTCCTGAGTGCAACACTCCTAGCAGCTGCCTCAGTTTCCATTACATCTCATATTTCCAAACAACTGTAAAAGCTGCAATAACTTTGATTTTAATTCTGCTGGAAATTGCTTTATGGATGACAGCTTACCTTGAACAATGATATCATCATCCAAATATATTACTTTCTCATGCTTCTGGATAAGCAAAGGAAGATAAAATCGAACGAAGTTCAGCTATTAAACAGAAAAAAAGGTAAAGACTAAATAGTAAAGCTGTTTAATGTAGCAGTCTCATGCTTCTGTCTCTATTAACAATCAGTTTTAATTTCTCTGTTCATTGAGCACTAGTCAGTGATCACTTGCTTCCTCTCCCCCAGCTTTATTAGTATCTTTACTAATATCGTGAATAGATTATTTTTTATCCCTATTTTATTTACTATGGCCCTAACCAAGCAGCCCAAAACAGTTGCTTCTTCACATAATCATTTAGGTTAGAAAGGGCCTTTTAAGATCATTTTGTCCAACCCCTCTTCTCAAGCAGGGTCCACAGGAGCAGGCTGTTGGGGACCAGGCCCAGTTGGGTTTTGAGTATCTCCACAGATGGAGACTCAACAGCCTCTCTGGGCAACCTGCTCCAGTGTCTGACCACCCTCACCATAAAAAAAAAAAAAAAAAAAAAAAAAAAAAAAAAAAAAAAAAAAAATTCTCCATAGG
>NW_010972642.1:12690795-12700987 GCF_000737465.1 Haliaeetus leucocephalus
CCCCCCCCCAAAAAAAAAAAAAAAAAAAAAAAAAAAAAAAAAAAAAAAAAAAAGATTTCTCATGCGCAGAGGAAATTTCATGTATTTTAATTTGTGCCCATTGCCTCTTGTCCCTCCACTTGGGTATTTATACACATTGGTAAGATCCTCTTGAGCCTTCTCTTCTCCAGGCTGAACAGCCTCAGCTCTCTCAGCCTCTGCTCATACAAAAGACACTCCAGTCCCTTAATCATCTTCGCAGCCCTGTGCTGGACTTGCCCCAGTAAGTCCGTACCTTCATGTACTAGGGAGCTCAGAACTGGACACAGTACTCCAGATGCAGCCTCACCAGTGCTGAGTAAAGAGGAAGGATCACCTTCCTGGACCTGCTGGCAATGCTCTTCCTAATGCATTTTTACAGCACACATCATACAAAATACTTCAAATTTAATAGTGCCATCATTCCACTATAGGAATGATTTGACTAGTGGCACAGACATGGGATGACAACTTCTACAATAGCAACAAAGAACACAGCAGAGGGAGAGGGGACTGAGAACACAAGAACAACCATACCGGTTCAGACCATTTTATCCAGCACTTGCCTTCAGAGTGGTCCTAAGCAGACACTCAGTGAAAGATAAGAATAGAGCAAGCATACAGAACAGTTGCTCCAAGTATTCTAGCTTTCAGCTATTTTCAGCTCAAGGCATTTCCTGAACCAGATGTGATCTGTCTAAATATAAACTTCAGTTTTCACTGAATCCCTGTAAATTTTTACATTCATAAGACCTTTCAGCAAGGAACTCTAGAGATTTAGTATTCACTGCATAAAAAAATGTGCAATATTTCTTGTTTGTTCAGTGACTTCTACTGATTTAATCTAGTGGCCATCCGTTCTTGCACTGGAAGAGACAGTGAGCAACCACCCCCCATCCAGTCCTCCACGCCACTCGGTTCTGTAGATCTCTACTATTCTCATGCTAGAAGTCACATTTCCAGGCTGAACAGTTTTAATCCACTGATTCCCTGCATGAAATCTCTTCCATATATTAGAAATGTCAAAGGCTCAGAGAAGGGCAGCAAGAATAATCATTCTGAACAGACTTGAACTTTTTCCAGTGGCGCTACATCTTTTTCAGATAAGGGGACAAAGATTGCACATAGTATTTAGAATGACAGAAAACTATGCATTTGTATTGTGGCATAATGATGTTCTCTATTTTGATCCTTACTCCTTTCCTAATAATTTCTAACATCTGATTTGCCTTTTCTGACAGCCAGTAATGTTTAGATTAGTCATTAACCTCTGAATTAACCCTGGACATAAGCAGAATGCAGCCAACTCAGCATCATGGAGGCACAAAGAACACTATTAGATCTTCCCTCTAATAAACTGTGAGTATATTCTTAAAGATACAATACATTCAAATTGCCAAGTTCTTGCCACCAAATACCGAGGTCCCAGCAAGACAGACAAGACACAAGGAGCTTGTTATAGTACACTTTTCCTTCTTGAGTGAGGGTGTAGTGTTTCGACCTGATGTGGCTTCTCTGCCTTACACCCCCCGCCATGTAATGGAACAGAGATCTAGGACATTTTAAAGCCTGTAATAGGTGTTAGAAACCCTGAAAATCTGCTATGCGGTGTTCATTTACTCACAGGCTGCAGTAGCTCAGGACGCGATGCATCTTGTCTGATTTTTCCTTTTAGTACCATAGGATTGAATTCCACAACCTTAAATTTTATTTCTTTCAGTTTAGAATTTTCAATCCATTTTCTGTGATAAAAAAGAAGTGATAAATGAAATATTGAGTGTGTGGCAAGTACTTTCACTATTAAATTCACAGACTCATAGGAGAATAAGAGACCTTGAAAGCTCACTCGATCTATTCTATCCCACGACATAATCACTTATGTCTACAGCTATTGCACATGGACATTTGTTTAACCTGTTCTTAAAAAAAAAAACCAAAACAAAAAAACAAAAACAAAACCAAAACAACACCCAAAAACCCCAACAAAGCAAACAACCCACACCACTGCCAAAAACAGAGACTCCACAGGTTGCCTACACAAACCATCTTTCACCATCACTAGCATTAAATGCTATTTTTCTAGGCTTTCTTGCTGTACTTAAAAGACTATTTTTTCTTATCCTATCTACTGTGCTTTTAAAGCAGAGGTTAGTTTTCTCCCTTTTACAGTTTTACGTCCTTCAAGATGACTGCCACATCACCTCCTAACTATAATTTCTTTAGACTAATTTTTTTTTCATTTTGTCAGATTTCCTGACACCATCGCTTCTTTTCTCCTCTGAACTCTCTTCTAAATCCTTCCTGAAGGCACCTAAAACTAAACACCACACTTTTTCTGATGCATTAATAATCTCTGCAAGATCAGAAAAAGTTTCCTCACATCTCCTGTGGTCATATATGTCAACAGGTATATCCACTATGATGGAGGCCTTTTTTTTTTTTTTTTTTTCTGAATCAGTGTGGTCAGTTATCAGTCATAATTCTGTAGTTTTCCAAATGAGTGCTACCAAATTCCTGCTTCACCCCGAGCCAATACAATCAGCTATTCCCACCTATATTACCTTGTCATTACCTCTATTGAATTTGATCACATTTTACAATTCATTTTTTCCAATTCATCATGATTAGTTTGTTTTCAGCTCTTGTCCTCAATGTACCTGCCGCCTCTCTTCTAGCTCCATGCCAACTGCAGATTCATAAAGAACATTCTCCACTCTATTATCTAGCTTACTGATGAACTGGATGGGAAAAACTCCCTGTGGAACCTCACTCATTACATCTTTTCACTTTGGCACAAATTGTGGGTACACAGGCTACAGAAGCGCAGTAGCCAGAGGTGAGAACTGCTAACAAATCTGCTTTAACTTGGGATTCACATCTTCCTCCTCTTTTAGACAATGTTTGTAAATTCTAACATGCAAACATGCTTTCATTATAAGCTTTTTGGGCCTCTATTTATAAACTTTAATACAACCTCTTAGCTGAAATGAGCTTTAAACAGCAAGTATTTCTACTCTGAAGCTCAAGACACAGCGCCAGATGAGAGGTAAGTGCAGTGCCACAAAATGGGATTGTGACAAATAAGCATGTATGTATACTCACCTTACTACAGACTCTTCTGCAGCAGATCTACAAAAGGCAGACAGGCACAAGTATGGGCACGGTCTGGCTATTTCACACCCCTTTACACCAGTCAGTGCCTTGTGTAGGGCAAAATGGTCCTTTTTCCTACGTGTAGAGAATCTTGGGGATTGCTACCAATAGCACTTCTTAAATAAAAAGGAGAAACATTTCCCTGAAAAGTCCTGCAAAGTCTATGTGCATGCTAAGGAGAACAACAACCTGGTCCTAACTACAGCATGAAACAAAACGAGGCTGGTATATACCGAATATGCGGGATGGTAGTCTTCAGCCCAACTATGTAGAACAAGACATTAGCCTCTGTGTTGCTGTAGATGCTACTGATTGCTGCTATAGCTGCACCCATTCTGCCTGCAGCAGCGCAGATTACGACTGGGATTTCTTCCTCCATTTCCTCAGGACTCTCCAAATCAACTATAAGAAACAAAACTATGCATTATAACAGAAAATTAAGAATCTTTTTGTATCAGAGCTGGGTCATAGGAATGACTGTGTAGTTCCATAAGCAGCAGAATCGTACCACAATCACACCATTTCCTTACCACATCCTAAACACATCCGCACTTGGCAAGGCATACAGCATGAGCTGTCACTAATCCAGACCTACATGCAGGTTGACTGGACTGTTGGATGCCTCCAAACAGAATATATAACAGAGTTCTTGGCATCTTCTACTCAGCAGGGGCACAATTCAGCCTGTCCTCCATGTAGCTGCTTATTCACATGAAACCTGAAGAAGTTTGAATACCTTTGAGACTTCTACATCTCAGTTATATTCAGTACAAATTGAACAATAGGTCCCAAAATTATCAAAGGAAGGAGGTAAGTGGAAGAGATGGTGCAACTGCGTGAGCTTCACTTCTTTGGGAAACAGGCTAGAAAGGAAGAGTGCAAAATTCTGCACCAGCAGGAAGCTGCTAATGATAAAAGGAAAAAAATCTAAACAATGCTGAATCAGTTCATATTACTGCTAAGGAAGATTTTTATCCCTAGCACTGATTAACTTACAGAACTTACATGGATATATTTACACTGGCTAAAACATAACCATTAAACTCATAACAACCCCCCAAAAATATACTGAAAAAAATGGTTTATACCAAGACAGAGTTTGTTTACCTTGGGAACACTGAATAAGCTAGTAGTATAAACATTTAATACCAGTCCAACCATATCAACCCTAGCAGGTTTCTGTCACTATAAAAATTCCAGCAAAACCTTCTGCTGTAAATTATGTCAAGATTTGATGATGTGTCTGAAATTAATAGGTAGGCCAAGAACATTCCCAAAGGGGCAAGCTGTGATCACAGTTTATTATCACTTGACAACTCCAATACTGTTCAGCACAAATAAGGATATACCCCAGCTTCCATCTACATCAGTGACACCTGGATAAAAATTTCAATCAGAATGACAATTCTTAGTCATTACTATCAATCTCCTGCTATTTTATTCAAGTAATTCAGAGTAAAAAAATTCCACATCCCAGACCTTATGCAACAGTGTGAGCAGCTCATCTACTGCAGGCCAAACAGGATTCGGTAAGACAAAAAGCACTGTTCAAATGAAGAGATAAGGAATATAAAACAAGAACGTAAATGATACAGAAGTACAAGTTGTTTACCTGTTTCATTCTTCAATGCAGACGGCACTTGGTGAACCCTGTTATACAGAATGGCGCACACAGTTAAGACAAGAAGTAACAGTAAGATCTGGTTAACTGAAACAAAAGGGAGAATTTGTTCACAATCAGTGTAACAGCTAATTCTCAAGTACCTTTTTAAAAAAAAAAAAAAATCCAATTTGCAGCCAGTACATATCATAACCTGTATTTGCTGTGTTTATCAAATTCTCCTTTCTCTTGTTATTTGATCAAGCTAAAAATTTTATGTTAAAAACATAATAGTATCTCTCCCCCCTTACAGTAATTTCCAACTATCTGATTTTCATGGATAATTTGCTCACTAAATCATTAAGCTCCCAATATATATGGATTAACCACACTAGGAAATTCACATATTTCTGAATTTTACCAGGAGCCTGGAACTTCCTTTTCTTGGCTAGTTTGTTGTCTGTTTATCATCACAGGACTTCATGAGTCAATTATTTTTACCTAGCCCTTTCCTTCTCTCACATTTTCCTGATAAAAATTCAAACATAGGAGAAATTTTTTTCTATTTCAATGTGCAGATCCTTCAGGTGTTTTGAGCAAAACTCTAAAAATACTAGAAAAACAAACCCAGCATGCAACAGAAACCATAAATGTTCCAAAATATTCGAAAATACATACACATTTTGACACGGTTACTTTAATTAGTAAAATCAAAAGAAAGCATGCAACAGCAAAGACCTTACTATATACTCTGATTTGCAGTTCCTACCAGACTGTCTTGTACAAGCTTAAGTTACTCAACATAAACCAACCATAAGCAGGTACCAGGACTGTTCACCGAGTACAACAAGGAAGTAATACATTGCCATCACCAACAGTGATTTTGATGATGGGAGTTCTTTGTATAGGACTACTTTGTTACTTTTGCACCACCATAAAAGATATTTAAGGTGTAAAAAGGAGCAAAGGGAACAAATTTTTAACTATTTCAATCAAAAGGGCCAACTGGCCAGAACTGGGCATGAGAATAAACTGAAATTCATAAACATACATCACCAAACCTGCACTAATTTAAACTAGCTGAGGAAACAGACCATTGACTTCAGAGAAATTTTGGATGCATAACTGGAGGCACACACCAGTCCATTTTCAGTCACTGACCCTGACAGCTGATGAGAACCCCAAATTTCTCGGGGCCACGCCTCAATTGCAGAGATGAACAACATTAACGTGCAGAGTTCTGTAAAAAAGCCACGCTCAGTGCTCCAGGCACAACCCACATAAAACCAGCAGCTACCTGCACTCTTAGTGGGGAATTCCAGACCCCCCAGTCTCATGCAGTAAAGCAGTGAGTAATTTTAAATTAATGGGATTTATGGCTGTACTTATCTAACTTAGTTAACAGGAAAAGGCTTATTTGTATACTTAAAGTTAAGCATAATTTAGCAAAACTAGAACTATAAATTTGTCTTTGACATTTCTGTCCTCTTTAAAAAATATGTATTTAAAGTGTTTTTAGTCTTTCTTACTTTTCTTTAAAAGAGCCATGTGTCCTGTTGGATGAGAACTGTGATCTGTGGTAAAATAAAAATAATAATTAAAAAAAAAAATTTAAAAAAGAGAGAAAAATCATTAATACCAGTACTCAATACTAGTTAGTTATTTCAGGGACAAGGTTTTGCATCATCAAATTTTACTGTTGACCTGGTCAAAGTAAAACTGAACTCTATCTTTGTAAATAACTTTTTTGGAACAAATAACTAATATTCTCAGCTATAAGTATTGCATATTTTAATTTAAGCTACTAACAGGTTGAAAAGAACAGCATTTTAATAAATTCCATCCAATCACCTACGTCAGTAATAACTAAGATTTTTTTAACACGTTTTAAAGTAATGTGCAAAGAAGTATTAAAACACCCACTGATGCAATTTGTAAATACATTTACTTTTACCTCTGATTTCACCTAAAACATAATAACAATCACTAATACTCATGTCTTGCTGGAGTATGTTCCCAAGCATATGGGAATCTTACACTGGAGCCATGTCTTTCAGACTCTTAGAAAATTTCAGAGCAATAGCGAAAATATTTTCTAACAGCAGTATCCTTCAACCAACAGTAAGGAGGGAGTCTGTGCAATCTGGCTTGTATTTAAGCACATTATTTATGATGCTGAAGAAAATTAGGTAGCCTTCCCTAAAATTGTACTTCTAAACCAGGCCCAAGAGTGGCCATGACTTTATGCCTGAGAGGACAGAACATAATGGCTAAAATACATTATGGGAAGTAAAACATTCACTTGAATTCTGAACCCAAAACTACTGTTTATGAAAAAAAACCGCAAACCCAAACCAAAAAAAACAAAAGTAAAAAACAGCACCAGAAGTTGGGGCAGGAGGGGGTGGGGAGGGGAAAATACAACTATGTGATCTAACCTTTATGCTATGGTAGCTGTATGTAGGACAGAAGCAAATTTTTCCTGTTTCCGTACATACAGATATGGACACATTACAGCATAGATAAGGATATATGACGGTTTCTATGCACACATAAAAATGAAGTTTATTCTGACTCCTTGAGAAGACAGACAGAACAGCAAGAATTCTTGAAACCTGAGTCACAAAACTGACCGCCTCTCATTGGTTACTGCTCAAGTTCAGGCGGCATCCTAAATTAGTCTCTGCTTCGACTAACAAGTTAAAAGACAATAAAAATATTTTAAAAAGCTAAGATGTGGCTTTGTTTACAACCACTTACATTCGCATGTATTTAGGTCCCAACAGACAGCTAAATCAAAGTGAAGAGAGGAGTACTTCTGAAAGTCCTTTCACATCCGCAGGACTTATCTACATTCCAGCAGCCCGCTCTCTTCATGTGGCATTAATTTACACAGAGAGGAAATCAAGCTTATCGTTCAAAAAAAAGCCACTGCTGAGAAAGCCCTTCTCTCACGCATTACGCATAAGTATTGTCTTCTTATCCATTTAAAAAGTTTACTCATTTAGGTAAGCAGAGAGAAAACAGAACTCCCTACACTCTTGGAGTAACTTTCTAACCCCACTTCAGCAAATCACAGTCTTCCACTGATTCCCATAGAGCTGACTACTATATTTTAATTATCATTTGTAATTATAGTCACAAAAAATACTGATGATCACTGCAAGATGAAGTCGGATAGCCACAGCTTCATGGTATCTTCAGAAATTATTAAATCAGCGTAAACTGAACCACATTTTAAACTTTAAAATCCAAACTCAGACAGACTCTCATACAAGTTTGAGTTCTAAAACTACAGCACTCCTAAGCCTCAGAAACTCAGGTTGATTACCCACTGATTTTTAAGGAAAGAGAGGAATATTTGTTCCCCTACAAATATTTACTCAATTTTTCCTGACTGTAGACATCAGTTCCTGGAACCTGGCACTCCCTAACTCAGTTGCCAAATGCTGTAACAAAATGAGGGGCTGCAGAAGGGAAAGCTCAGAAACAGTGACATTACTGCTCAGATATTTCCTGCTTAATTAGTCTTTTTACCTCTTCAAAGCAGCACAGTATTCGGGACTCCTCTCTCCTGAAGAGCTGTAGAGCTATTTACTCAGATCCTAGATAACCCACAGCTGTAAGCACTCTTGCCAAAGCTTCCTTGACCATCATCCTCCTTTGAAGTCCCCCGCAAAAGGGCCTTACAGGGCACAGTAACAGTTTTAAGATTCAATTCCTTTTTCAAACTCTTCAAAGTTTACTTTGGAGTTGTGCTGGTTTTCTTTTCTTTTCTTTCTCTGCTGCTGAGGAATAGCAGAGTCCAGACGCCGCACTGGAGGAATGAGAGCCCATAAACCACTTCCAGATGTGCAGAACGATGATGCAGCCCCAGATCTGGCAAACTTGCCTCAGAGCTTCAGCTAGCAGATTGCAAACAAATCCCATAAAACAAAAAGTCTTAAGGGGGTGGGGGAAAGAGAAGGAGGCAAACCCTTCCAGAAGTTACTTCAACAGCCTAGTTGCAGGCTAGGTTTCTAGTCATTATTTACGGTAAATGTGAACAGATAACCAGTGTGCAAGAGCCAAACGACAACATGCCAAAGTCAAACTGAAAGCCAAAAGTTTTTCCAATGTCTGTTTGCAGAGTTCTTCCGAAATCAAAAGCTAAGGGAAACTTGCAGAATTCAACTCTGAATATGCATTTTGACATGAATCATCTCATTTCCAAATCTTTAACCAGTTAAGATAATCTGAATCTACAGGTTTGGTTTAGATTCAAAGGGACTTTAGATCAAGGTAACCAGTGGCTGTTCAAGGTAACCAGCACATGTTGATGCTCTGCCTCCTAAGCTCTCCTGGAATGCTTTTGCAGTTTTATTTCTACACCACTTCTTTCATTCAAGTTCTCTCCCTTCCTTCTAGGACCCTCCCTTCTACATGATAATTATCAACACTGTTTTGTCACAAAACTTGCATGAGTACTGAAACGAGTAACAATAATAACAGTAATCTTCAATTCTGAACTATTTTTCATATTTTCAGCATAAGTGAGTGCAAAACTTATAAATTCAGTCAAGGTTTAAAAATCTCAAGTGTTTTACATGAAGACTGTTGATCCATTTGCAGGAATTGAAAATGTGGGTTTTCAACTGTACATCTCAAACATGCCAAGGCTGTATTATCTGTGCCTGATTTTCTACAGAAACCCACCTTTTGCAGAGCTGCTTGAAGGAAAAAGAAATGAAGAGCTATACATGATGTGCTTCATGTAGATGGCCACAACTGTTACTACTTTTTCTGTACTACAGTGTTTTTTTTAAGCTGTATTAAGGTCATGTTCATCAAAATCCACCCATGCTTTTTTTCATCTCCCTTCCATTTAGATGCACATCCTAAACAGACCTAAGCAGCTCACAGCTGTATGAGCTTGCAGCATTGGGACCACGTGCTTCACCTAGCAGCAACCCCTGGATTACTGGCAACTCAGCAACACCCTGGATTTCCCTCAGCCTCACGCGTTTATATTCTCACTTAACACCCCCCTCACACAGGAAAGAGAGCAGTTTCAGTCCTGCAGAATGAGGTCTTGGGGTTTACTCAGATCATCCGCTGTTAACTGTAGAACTGAAACCTTGGTTTCTAAGCTTAACCTTCAGTGCTTGAACAGCAACTCATTTCTCTCAGATGCAGAGGTCGCCTACCACTAGCAAGTTTAAAAAAAGAAAAAAAAAAAAAACTGCTACGCATTTCAGAGGGTTTGAACGCTGTGCTGGGTGCCCTCAGCTGAACAGCACACACCACACCCGTGGTGAGCCCAGCACCTCAGCACCCCGGGCCGGCAGGCCGCAGCCCCGCGGGCCGGGTACGCTGCAGGCAGGCTCGTCCCCGCCAGGCGCCCTTCACAGGCCTCCCGCCGAAGCAAGGCCGAGACCGGGG
>NW_010972642.1:12701130-12746781 GCF_000737465.1 Haliaeetus leucocephalus
TTCCTCACAGCGAGGGAGGGAGGATCGCCGCCTGCCTTCCCCCGGGACTGCCCGCGGGGGGCTCGGCTGAGCCGCTGGCGCTGAGGGGGGAGCGGGCGGGAAATAGGCCTGGGCGAGGGGTTCTCCGGGGTTGTGCTGCGCCCTGGTTGATGTCGGTCCTTTCTGGGGAAAAAAGGAACCTGGAAAATCTCTTTAGGCGCCTCGCGGGTGTTCTGCTTTCCCAGCCCGTCGTCCTGAGCTGCGGAGTCTGCCCTGGCAGGTCTCGGCTGAATGGCTGCTGACTGGATTAGTCAGTCCCCTCGACTGTCCAGATCCCCCTTCTTCCCTCTGGTGGCAGCTAACGAGAGCTGAACACGCAGAAATAGAAATCTTGGTTAGAAAAGTGAACATGTTGGCATTGGGAGCCTTTCCAGACAGGAAGCTGCCCAAGAGCGATTTTATTCGTGAAAGATTAGATCCCTAAATAGTCACTGTACGGGATGCTGTATGAGGCTGGAAAACTTTTGTGTAATTTCAGCGCTTGGGCTGAGATGGGGCAGGGGGTTAGGTGACTGATTTGTGCTCAGTCAGCCGGTGTTGGCTGCTGATGCAACATACCAAAAGCCTGAAAGTGAGAGCATGTTAACTAGCCTTTTAACTTGCCAACTTTTAAGAATCATTCAAAAATTATTCTTATTGTATGCCCTCTCCCCCCCTCCAAAAAAAAGATGGTATTTCTGCTGAGTGTTTTTGAGATAAAATCTGGGAGCACAAACATGTTTTGGAGGTAGTTTACTAAGAGGAAAATGCTTAGTGTTAGAGTTCTTCCAAGCAGATTTTTTCCATGGTAGTTAAAAGATCTGCTGTATTCGATCACATTTTTTGGGGGGAGGAAAAAAAAAAAATCTCTTTTAACCTTTGTGTTTTGACAAGTAATGTAAAGAAAGCTTTTAGATATTACAGTTATACTATCAATCAGAACAGATGTTCTGATGGGTGCCTTTTGAGTGAGTCTTAACATCATTTTTTTTATTTTTCTGCTTAGACTTTCTGCTAAAGGTGTTTCCCCTTTGTGGCAGTGACAGAAAGGATCATAACTCAGTTGTTCCGGTTCCCAGATGAGTGTTTGGCCCAAACGGACCTTTTTTTCTCTGGGGGCTAAGATGCAGGGTTGTAACCTTGGCTGCTTGAGCTTGGGGTGTTGTCCATTGCTCTTGCTATGAGTGTGATGACTTCTGAGGAGCTGGCACACATCAAGGGCATCTTAATCCCCTGCAGCAACATTCACTGGAAGCTTCTAATTTCACACTTTTCCTCTTCTTGCTCGTGAAAAAAGCGTAGGAAAAAGGAGGCGATATCTCCTGTAATTCTTTCATCCCAGAACAGTTTGAACATCAATATGCTGCTGCTGGATCAGGCAGTCTTGGTTGCTCTTTCTTGCCTCTGTGCCTTTCCTCTCCCATGTATCAGTGCAGTGCTCTGTAGATGCTAACATTGGTCCCAGAACAGTGTAATTAGGTTTTCAGTAGGGCTATTAAGTCCAGGCACACTGCCATGCTGCTGTAGCTCTAATAATTCTGTTTCTAGGGCTAGCTCCCTCTGAGTTAGCGTAGTTATCTCTTTTGTGTGGAACTGCACTTAGGTTCCTCATTAGCCTCTTTTTTTGGCAAGTCTATTAAATTGCTGGGTGACCCTTGGTAACTGACTTAGTTACAGTGACCTTACATGCTCATTCATATATTGAGTAACATTGATTTGATAGCGGTGTTTGCCTTTCTTTTTATTAAAAAAAAAAAAAAAGTTTTAATTCAGTTAAAACTTGGTGTCAAACAAACAGCCCATTCACAGTTATCTATGGGTAAAAGGTAATTCTTAGAAAGCAGAGTTGTTTAAAAATACACTTTCCTTCTCGGTGTTTGAAGTATCTTTTTTTTTTTTTCTTTTTTTTTCCCTCTACTGTAGTTACAAATCAGTGGTTCCTTCCTGCTGTAAGGGGAGATATTCCTCCAGGCTGTGCAGCACATGGATTTGTTTGTGATGGTACCAGAATACTAGTTTTTGGAGGAATGGTTGAATATGGAAGATACAGTAATGATTTATATGAATTGCAGGTAGGAAATGTGTGAAGATGTTTCAGTTTTGAGCACTACTTCATTTATCTATTTATGAACAAACACATTTTGTGTTACCAACTGAACAGGAAAGTTTGATGAGCTTTGCTCTGCTCCAGAAAGAATAAACTCTTTAACTAGATTCTGAAGATGGTGGAAATCTAAAGAACTTTGAAAAAGAGACTTCCATCTAGTCTAAATAAGTATAAAATATTTAACACTTTATGAAGGTTAGCTCTTACATGTCCCTCCTAATGTATATCCTAAGAAAAGCCCAACATTCCCTTAAAAATAATTCAGAAAATATACAGGTGTTAATATTATCTGAATTCTATTGACAATGAAACACTATAAATGAAGATATGTCTGAATATATTTTTCTTGTCTTTAAGGCAAGTCGATGGCTCTGGAAAAAAGTAAAACCTCAAGCTCCTTCCACGGGATCACCACCTTGTCCTCGACTTGGCCACAGCTTTTCTTTATATGGTAACAAGTGCTATTTATTTGGTGGCCTGGCAAATGAAAGTGAAGATTCAAATAATAACGTTCCCAGGTATGCTGATACAGTTTGAATTCAATGTCTTTAAAAATAAATTACTAGATGCGACAGCTTTGAAGAGGAACATTCTAGGGAGGCTGCCCTGCGTACCAAGTACTCACATTTGGATTATTTGTGCAGTGGAGGGGTTACTTGCTAAGAAGCTTAAGTATTTCTTTTGCTAATCCCACAATATGTAACACTGACTGACAGCTCTGACACTTTTGGAGGGAAACCTGAGTAGACTTTGCTTTTTTTCCTAGTATTTGGGGTGATGTTTTCAAGAATGGCTTTATTGTTAGAATTACTTAAATCAGCAAAGTCTCATGACTAATCAGGGAATTCACAATGGAAGTTTCTTTTATAATGCTGTGGAGAACAGTTATGAATTCATCTGGAATTTTTGGAAATAACAGCTGAAGTTGCCTTTATTATCAGCAAGCAGTGCTATAATGCTGAAGTTTTATATCCACATTCACCTGCAGTTCAGAGCGTTTATATCCACTGAGCTATAAACTGACAATTTTAAGCTCAGTAAACAAGAGATATCTGGTATGAATGCCAAGATTCAAAGACCGTTACCTAAAAATAACTTGCTGATAGATTCAGCAACAAATGGCTAATTTTCTGTTGGCCAGCCTGAAGACATCAGAAAAGAAACAGCTTCCTTTCACCTTTGTTGCCTTAGAGTTGCAGAAATTCATCTCTAATGTCCCATGTCATCATGTATTGCTCACAATTTTGCAGTTTATTCCAAGCTTCTGCATATGTAGTAATTTCTGCTAAGAATGTTGTTTACCAGTGTTGAATGTTTCTTTCATGTAATATAGTATATCAAGTATGATATGAAAGCATGTTTCCTTAGAGGCAACAACTTATAATAGTTCATTTTTTGTTTTATATCCATTTATTTTTGGTACTGTCCACAATGCCATCAAAGGTTTTGAGATTTTAAAATTCTACACTCTCCCAAGACAGAAGTCTGTAATACTTGGAAGTGGTCAGGGTTTAAAGCTCACTTGTAATCTTGCTTATAAGTGAATTTTTCATACTTTGACAATAATACCCTAGATATTTAAATGATTTCTATGAACTGGAGCTGCAACACGGTTCTGGCGTTGTCGGCTGGAGTATTCCTGTGACTAAAGGGATCTTGCCATCTCCCCGAGAATCTCATACAGCCATCGTATACTGCAGAAAAGATTTGGGAAGTCCAAAGATGTATATTTTTGGAGGGATGTGTGGCTGTCGGCTTAATGATCTCTGGGAACTTGACATAGGTGAGTTGATTTGCCAGTAGAAGTCAGTGCAGTGGCCTTACTGGCTAAGAGGAAAAATTTTAGTATATAATGATTAATGACATGATGTAGTGCAGATATTATTGGGACTTACACCATAGTGTTAACCTTTTCTTAATTTTTGGAATTAAATAGGTACAGCATTGTTTGCATATATTATCCTCACTGATTTTGGTTACACTGCGAGATTGTTTCCATAGAGTGCTTTAAAGCCTGTCACTATGATAACCAAGTTGAATAACCATAATGAAACCATAATATATCTTTTTCATAAACTGATAAACAATTAGTTTGTCAGTATTTCCTGTGAATTTTAAAAGAAGCTTTTAGTGCTTGTTATTGCGCCTTGTTTCTTAAAGTGGCCTTCTTGAAAAGGTGAAATTTTGTTTTGTTAAATGCTAGAGGTATCTTCCCTCCTAAAATCCAGGTAGTGAAATATACAGTAACAAGTTTTTTGAGGGTTTTTATTCTTTTTCTTTTAGAAACCATGACCTGGTCAAGACCAGAAACTAAAGGGACAGTACCACTTCCTCGCAGTCTCCATACGGCCAATGTAATAGGAAACAAGTATGTCTGTTGTTAAAAGCTCAACTCTAGAAAGGTACACCTAGTAGGAGAATGATGATGCTTATCCACTACTGCTCAGTATAAACCATCAGCCCTGTAGAATACTTTTCTGCTTCTATTATCCTACCTCAGTGGAAATTTAAAAGTACCATTGTTAATTTAAGGGTATCAAGCTGTGTTTCTGTCCAGCAGGACAGTCTGCCCAACCCACAAGCAGCTTTCCAGGCTTCTTAATTCACCTTTGTGCATTCTGGGGTGGTCTCAGCTGGACCCAAGTTGGCTGTCAGGAGCCAACCTGAGTGCCTCTGTGTCTGTGACACAGTGAACTAGCTATGCGAAGAAACTGCCCAAAGAGTAGAACCAGTTCTAGGCAAAACCATTCCACGTTTTTATGGGCCAGTTTTTCTGTAGTCTGTTCCTCATTACTTTGCTTCTTGCCAATATGGTTTGTTTTGGCAGATAACATTGATAAAGTGGACTTTTAAACATGGGTTTCAAACCATTTTATATCAGTTTACAAGCTGGCATGAAGAGAAAGAGGCAATGGGGGAAAAAAGTGTGAAAGCTTTGTATCTTATGATCAAACAGCTTAGCTTTTTATGATTTACTTAAAATGTTAGTCATTTGTAGCCTGCCTTATGTTTTTAAATTTTGATATCTGACTTAGATACCAGTCTTCTAATTTTAGAATGGTTTATTAAGAGGTCTGCAGTAAAGGGTTGTAGAAATTCTGTGTAAATACGTCATTTTTGGAGAGTATTAGCAGTTTGGTGGTTTGTAAAAAGATACAATATTAACTTCTGTTTCTGGCAAGCTGTTTGAGGAGTTTTGGATGGGGTTTTTTTTGTTTGGTTGGGTTTTTTAGTCAGTTAACTTACTCAGAAATTTCAGAAGGTAGTTGTCTTTCTAAAGACAGTAGACACAAATAAAACCTGCTGTAAACCAGAACTGTAAAGCACTGGAAAATTTCTGTTTTGTCCTAGTTTGAGAGAGCACATGCAGCAGATCTGGATGTTAATTGGCTTTTCTTTTCTTTTTCCCTCTTCCCTCTTTTCCTGTATTTCAGAATGTATGTTTTTGGTGGATGGGTTCCACAGTCAGCAGGAGGTGATATTTCTGCTCATGATGGTGAATGGAAATGTACCGGTTCATTTTCTTATCTTAATTTGGGTTAGTGTTTCTGCCTTTCTGGGAGTGGGCATTTTGAATTAATACTTTCTTAACAGAGTAGAATAAATATTTTGAAAACCTTGAGAAAAGTTGTAGGATACACAGTTGTAATCCTAGCTGACTAAAGAAGATGCCAGTTTTTTTCTAAAGTGATTCTTTTTATTTTTCTTTGCACATTCAGCAGGTTTGCTAGTGCAAATCTTTGTTAATACAACTTTAATACTAAGTAATGTAAATACTCCTTCTTCATTTATAGAATAACACAAGAGACAGATCCTGAAATGAGTTTTTTCTAAACGTGATAGTACTATCCCTGAATCCTCAACTTCTGATCTTGTATTTGCCTGAGAGAGACAACCAGAGGTCAGAAAATTCATCCTGTATTAATTGATCGTATCTTGCAAACTAATTGGAAAGCGACCTTCTCTTTGTAATATTGCAAATTTAAATGCAATTGTCTATAAAACCAGAGGTGATTTATTTTCATTTTCTCTGAGCAGTTAAGTGTATTAACATCTGTATTGCTTGTTTTGGAAAACATCTAGAAACTAAATTTTTTGAGTTTCATTTACTAGATACCACAGAATGGATAGGTCTGATCTCAGATTGCCAGGAGGACAAAAGTAACTTGTTACCAGGGCCAAGAGCAGGACACTGTGCTGTAGCGGTTGGCACTCGTCTGTATATCTGGAGTGGTAGAGATGGTTACAGAAAAGCTTGGAACAATCAAGTTTGCTGCAAAGATCTTTGGTACCTTGATACTGGTGAGTCAGAAATGAACAAGAGACTTGTACTATGTTCCATATTTTATTAACGTATGGGAAGCTGGCATCATTGATGATGAGAACATCAAAAGCTGTAGCAAACTCAAAGATTATTTAAATTTTAAAGCTTATTTAAGTAAACCACACTTCACTGTTGATTGTTTGAAGGCTACAGCTATAACTTAAACTGAAAAAAATTAGGAAGGCTTGTTTAAAGCCTCTGAAAGAACTTTGTGGCTAGATTCTGCACTGCGTGCCATAGTCAGTAGATACAAGGTGCTAAAGGGTGTTTTACCTAAACTCAAAGTACCTGGCCTCTCTTCTTGGTGATCTTTTCTGCTGCTACTTACTGTTTTTTACCAAACCTCTCCTTCTCTTGGGATCATTGCTGCTGCTGCTTCCTCATCTCTTGGACTTGGCAAAAAGATACTGTCAAATCTGAGAAAGGACCAAATTGTTCCCGGAGCTGAAGGGAATTCTGGAGCACTAATTACTTGTTAGTAGCTGGCTTGATGGCAGGACACTGAGATGGTATTGGGAGAGAGGGAACTAGAATAGTAATTTGGGGAGGGAGTTGTTGCCTGCTTAAGCAGAAGCATGAGAATTGTTATTGGAGATTGTGAAATGTTTAGGAGATCGTGTTTTCTTCCCCTCCCCCCTTTGTTTTTTTTTCCTCAGGAAGGTCAGAAGATGAAAGAGTAGCAGGGGAGGCATGTGCTTGAGAGTGCAGCCTAGTCAGGTATCAAGGCAAGTGAGAGGAGGAGGTCATTGGCATTGATTCATGCCTAGGCTTCAGCCTCTGCAGAAGTTTGAGGGAAAGCTTGCTTTAGCTACAGAGAGCAAGCAAAAAGGAAGCACAGTCCTCTGTGAATCCTTTCCAAGAATACGTAAAGCTTTAGGAGCCAAAGAGCTGCATGCAGCCTTTTAGGAAAGGACAAGGATCTCTTATGTCTGTAATCCCTATAATTATGTATATACAACCCAAAGACTTGCTGGCAGCAGAAGAGCCATTAAAAAACACAGCATCAAAACTTCTGCATTTTTTTAAAACTCTAGAATGGCACTTTATAATTCTCTGACTGGACTTGCTGCCGTTGACAACTGTTTCTTGTTGAATCTGATATATATTGTACATAAGTGAAAAAGGAGCTATTGATTTTGCTTGCATTGTATAGATATTTCTTAAATGGATAAAGGAGGGCAATTTCAAACATGCCATCTGTGTTTTATTGGTTTCTTGTAGAGAAACCTCCAGCACCATCACAGGTACAGCTGATTAGAGCTACCACCAACTCTTTTCAAGTGAAATGGGATGAAGTACCTACGGTTGAAGGATATCTTCTTCAATTACATGCTGACTCACCAGTGCCATCAGTGGCTGGAATACCTGGTACTGGGGTTCCTGAGACATCAGTGCTGAGTTCACAAGGTAGTAGTCAGATCACATTATGCTAATGTTTGTGTAAAGGTAGAGGATTGTGTAAGTAATTCATATGAGTTTGTTTTTAAAAAAAATAATTTTGAGAGAGAGAGAGAGAGAGACCCTATTTCTTTGGTTATTCCCAAAATGCGTGCATCATAATTATGGAAAACTCAGCTTTAACTTTTATCTGTCAGTTTTGGGCAGCTATCCGAATATGAAGGTATTAGTACAGTGCTGGGCACAATTTGAGAAAAGACACAGTTGGGAAGGGATTCCATCTGACTGTTTGGCCATGCAGTTTCATTTCAGTCTTACAACCAAGTCTTCCTTGAGGCAACTTTGGGTCTCCCTCTTGCTTACTGGATTCCAACCATCATTAATATTAGGTTTTATGTAACTGATTGAAATTTGTTTTTGTTTACCTGAAAGGTGGCTCTTCTCTACAGCAAAGTCCACAATCATTGCCTAGTGTCCCTTATCCAGAAATGAAGGTGGATCATCCCAGCCAAACAAACAATGTCATTCCTAATAATGTAAGTGTAAACTGAAAAATGCCTAAGTGGCAAAGTAGTGTGGGAAGCAAGAGAACTGCCAAAAGACTTTCTCAGTTTTAAAAGTCCGTGCATACTTTTTAGGCCTTAGAAAAAAAACAAAATGAAACAAACAAACAAAAAAAGGCACCTGCTGAAGTAGTTGTCTTTTTTCTTACATTCTTTTTACTTTTATGATTGACAGACAGTCTTTAAAGTCTTCTTCCTGGTAATGCAGAAAGGAAACTGCAACTGTATTGACTTCCAGAACGCTAAATGGGAGCCTGATACTGGTAGAAATACTATTCATGCTCCAAATGTTGGTGAAATTAATGTGGGAGGCAAAAAGGATAAGGCAAATTCCTTCTTTGTTGGTGTTTTTATGCTAGTCTGCTTAGTTGTAGGTTCCTACTACAGTATAAACCCAATTATTATCTATTCTGGTTGTGCAGTTGTACATGTTCCACTGTTTTGCCAGTTTAAATAAAAGGGAGAACAAACTCTGGCTAAAGGATCACATTTTTAGAAATTCAGACTTTTTCTTAATTGTGTAGGGCCTCAGGTCTGTATGGGATCCATAATGTATTCTTGTAGAAAACACATGTAGAAGTACTATAAATTTTACTAACAGTAGAAATGTCTTAGGTATGTGCCAGGAAAGCAAAGGTTGAAAGCCTCTGTAATTGTGATTTTTCCCATCCCCTCAAGTACCCCCAGCAGACTAAATGTATGCGTCAGTGAACTTCCATGTAATAACCTAAGAATGTGAGTTCGCTCTCAGATAAAATTCAGTCTGTGTCAGGGACACTTCCAAGTCAAGTTAGAGTTTGAGTCTTTGTTTTATAGTGGCTAAGGTAAGGTGGATTGTGAGGTTGGTTTGGTTTCTTGTTTTAATTTAAAGTGCTAGGGGGATTTGTTGGAGAATTTTTGTTTGTTGTTTTCGAGCAAGCATTTTCATGCCATGTTTGCAACTGAAATTTCTGAACTTTGCAGTTAAACATTAACAAATGTGTTGTTTTGGTTAGGTCCAAGTTTCCCTTTCATCCAACTCATTATTAAAAGTAGAAGGAAAAGAAAAGGTTGCAGCACCTGAAAACAAGATTACACAGGAGACTATGAAAAACCATGCAGATGCTACAGGATTCAAAGAATCAAATGCCCCTTCTCTTTTGCCTGTTTGTACTTCAAGTAAGATAACTATAGAATAAAAATTAATTAAAAAGTGAGAGTTAAAATTAATCTCATAAACTTTAAATTTCTGTCTTGCAATTTAAAAATATTTTAGAGGCCTTTGTAGTTTAAAAAAAAACAACTTGTGCCAGTTATTACTGTACATATTTTTAGAAGATACAAGGAAAAATGAAATCTTAAGTTGTTTGAAGTATTGCAAGGGACATGAAATTCTCAATATATTCATTATTATGATGGCAAATGTGTCTCTTTAAACATAAGTAGCAGTTTTTAACATCAAAGAACAGACTGACAGGGCCAGATTCGTTTTACAACGTTAAGGTAGTAGTAACTCCAGGCTCTCTTTGACACTACTTCTGTCTGTTAATAGCGAAAAGCTATTAGCCGATGTAAATTTTTAGGCAACATAGAGAGGAGCATGTTTCTGTCTGACTGTAGAGGAAATAGAAGATGACTAGGCACTGATTTAGGCATTTCACTGAAGTGCCTTAAGTTCAGTGTGGTGAATCCAGGCTCAATCACCTGATCTGTTTGTATCTGACTTTCATGTAATTTATAGGTTGTTGGATTTTCATTTTCTTCACAGTGTAATTTAAGTATTGTGTGGAAATTTTAGATCTTAGCGCTAAGTGAGAAACAGACTTCCACAGTGGTTAATCTTAAGTTGATAGTTACAAATCTGTGTTACTGATTTGTGTGGATACTTTATATTAGGATTTTTTTTTCCAAATTAATCCTTTCATAACCAAATAGATACAGAATAGCAAGCTTAAAACAAATGAAATTGCCATTTTAATATGACTGTTTACATATATCTGTTTATGACTGTGCAGACAGACTCTTGTTAAGTTACATACCTAAAGAAAGCATTAGCAATTAATATAATCACATCAATTCTAATCTAAATCTGAGCTAAACTCTGGTTTTGTATGAAACTAAAGCCATTAGATCAAGCTGAGATTTGTTAGGTGTTGTCAGTATTGAATTCTGGTTAATATTTTCTTTTTTTAAGGTCCCCAGACTTCAGCAAATGTAGGTGAATTACATGACTTGGACAAACGAACTGTAAATCCTGATGCTTCTGTATCCAGTACTGTCTCCAGCACACAAACTATGGTAACCCAGCAGGCTGTTAAAACTGAATCATCAAGTACAAATGGGGCAGTTGTTAAAGATGAAACTTCACTAACAACATTCAATTCAAAATCTGAAGGTTTGAAATGTGTTTCACATACTGTATTTTGAGCCATATATATCTAAGGCCATCAGAGTTCCTCTAGTGTGGTGGGATTCCCATCTTGACTAGTACCTGGGATTGAGATAGAGCTTTGGGTATTGAGGACTTGGGCAGCCTGGATGATCTCTGCTATGATTTAAACATCTTTTAAAATCAGGATACTCCTTTTATATGTTTGCAAACCACTTTGTTTCCTGTAAATGAAAAGTCATTTAAATCTTCATTTATGCAGAAGCCTATTTTCTAAACAGCAGTGGCAGCCAGTTTTGGTGCCCACAGCACATTTGCTTTCATTCGGTGATTGTCTGTTTATTTAGTCAGCAAAAGACTACAAACCTTAAATGATTTTGATTTTAAACAATTGACCTCTATAACAAATATGGCCAGTTCACGTGGCTAGCTCACTGCTAGTCAAATGTGGTGACCTCTTCACAGACTGCTTGAAATATCTGAAATAAGCAGCAATGCAGAAACTAAACATATTGGTAGTTTTTCAAGTTTTGTTTTTCATGAATATCAATCATCAGGCTGTGCTTGCTATTGTTTTGAGTGTTAACTAAAGAACTGTATTCTCTTATTGACACTGTGTGAGTAGTGTAATTTTTACCAAACAGTATTGTATTTTAAAAGCAAAACCCAGAAACACAAGTATAGAATACTAATATTCCCTTGTGTTGTTCATGTGCTTATGTGCTTTGATTTATCTTTTTTAAGATTCCATATTAAATTTAATAAATGTTCTTTTCCCATTTGTTAGGATTGTTTAAAGATTAACTGCTTATGTTCAGAATTCAGACTGTATTGACGTCAGTGCATTCAGATTAAGATTTCATGCTTAGACTATTCATACAATGTCATCAGTATGTGCTTCAATCTGGCATTTAGATTATTTGTTCACAAATACTTCATATTGATTTCATAATTCTGTCACTTTTTAGGATTTTCTGAGTCCTGCTTTCTGTTTGTATTATCTGTAGCAGCCTGCAATGCCAGGCTCTTACAATTGTTCTGTGAATATGACGCAAGCCAAAATTAGTTGGACGTGTTATAAATAGAACTGCATGCAAAAGAAGTCTGAGACGTACTTTTGCAACAAATACTTGTAGATGGCTGTTGAGGTCGCCTTTCATACTCTGTGGACTTTGTGTTAAATTTTTTGTATCACTTAAGCTTTTTAAATATAACTTTTTGTTTCTAGCTGCTGAAACTGCTTGTATCATGCCTTCAACAAGGGTCAACACTGGACAGACAAATGATTCACACTCCTCTGTAAGTCTGACAAAGTATATGCTGTATTTATTGTTCTGTTGATTAGTTGTAAGGTCTCTCCTGTCTTCCTTTAATTATATCTCTGAAAGAAAAGCAGTGTATATTTAGGGCTTGAAGTGAATAATACAGGGGTAAGCATTTCTGTTGTAAAACTAATTGCATTGTGTGTGTTTGATTTGAGTCTAAGTAGCAGTTGTGTAGTCGGGAGGAGATCCAAGTATGTGTTTCAGCTGTTGAATCATTTTTATTGACTGGCACAGTGGAATGATCTCTCTGCTGCATGATGTGCAAATGTAAAATATTCTTCTGTATGCACAACTGAATTTAAAATGAAGTATGATCAGACTAGTGTTAGCTGGTGATCTATAGGTTTGAAACATAACTAAACTGACATCTTGATGTTTTTCCCTAGAGGAGATGGGGACTGGCTATGCAAGCTGTAAATACTGCCTGAAAAAGTAAATGCTTCCTATTTCACCTGCTTACAACTTAATACATAAAACCAAGGTGCCACTGTTGCCACCAAAAGAGAGGAGCTAAGGATGGGAAGAAGCAGCTGCTACTAAAGGGTTGGGGTGCTTTTGCCCAGAGCAGCTGCCACTCCTGCCCGTTTTCCATGCTAGCAGGATAGTGGCCTGTCTGTGCTGGGCACACTGACCATGCAAGCACCCTCCCTGGTGCCTGGAGACAAGTGAGAAAGATGGTTTGTCTTTCTGGGCCAGTCAGGAACAGTTCCCATGCCCTCCATCACCATTGCCCCATGCCACAAGCAGAGGCCCTGTTCTCAACTGCAAGCAAGTTCAGCAGCGCCTTGAAAGAGAGTATGTTTGGGGCTGAGGTGTAGCTGAATCCCAGGTAGAGCTACTGATGTTGGACCATGTTGTGGAACTTTCTGACCTCTGAGTGAAATTAACTCACAACTACATGCTGCTACGGACACCTAGTTCTACAGCTTTAAACTTCTTCCCCTCCCTGTTTAAACTAAAATGTCAGAGGTGACATCCCAACTGTTGGGTTTTTTTTAAATGATGGACTGTGTCTAAATCAATGTGTAAGAACCCATTGGTTTTGAACAGTATTTTAATAATACATGTATATTCATTTGAAGAAAGTAAGACTGCTATAAAAGGGGGTTGTCTCTTACATATGCTAGAGTCTTCACTTTTTTTTTTACATTACATTGAAGTATGCGTAGTCTACATAACGTGTTCTTCAAACACTAGAAAACTTCACAAAGACAGATGGCACCGGTGAAACCAAGAGACCGGCAGTGGTATGATGTTGGAATTTTTAAGAACAACAGCGCTGTGGTGAGCCAGTTCTATTTGCTGCCAGAGGAAACGCTGAGCATCTCTAACAAGGTAGCTGCTAATTCTTGTCTGACATAACTTACACATACATATCACATACATATTTTGGAATCTGTTGCTCATATGGTTGACAACAAAATGTGGGGTTTTCTGATACTGCAGCAGGACCTGGTGCTTACAGGAGTTTTGTATTTTGTGACCAGTAGTTCCTCATGTATTTTGCTCACTTTTTTTTTTACTATTTCTTAAACCAGATGAATTTTCTTCTGTTGTTTTTGTATGATAATATGGAACATCTTATTTTGCTATTGCTAATTCTTTCCATATTTCTATTTCTAGCCTTAAGAAAGAATATTAAACTTAGTGAGCTTTCAAACCAGTGAAGATTCTTAAAAACTAAAAACCTCACAACTTCTTAATACATTATTTCAGTACAGCATTGAAATGTTTCGATCAAAGTTTCTTCTCTGTTTCCAGAATCTTTGCTTAAAAATTGTTAAAGATACTAATAAGACATAGGCTAGGCTGTTTAAAAAGACTGGATATGAAACCGTAGTGGGTTTTGTATTAGATTTCTCTAACAATGTTGTTGCATATATAAGTTTATATATGAAAATGCTATACGGGTGAAACTTGCAAAAATGTTGCAGTTTTGATGGTGAAAGTGTAAATTAATGATGTCCTAGCGAACTGTAAACAAAAACGATGGGTATATGTTTTCTTGAGACAAAAAGAAAAGAACACAGAACGCTTTCTTTGAAAGCACTTCCCTATAAATATTGCACATCTTAGTTTTAAAGAGTGTAGTACATTTTACAGTGTTTACATTGATTGTGATTTCTTGTACATTATTCAGAAGGAAAATAGTTCCATTGGAAATTTCAAGGATGCATCAATGCATATTTTAAACATGGAAGTACAGTAGCACATAATGTTTCAGAAACTTCAATGTTACTAATTTGCAGTGCTTTTCTTTAAAAACATTTTGATTATCTATGCAACAATTGCAACTCTTAACTGTAGGAATAACTGGTTTTGAAAGAAAAATATTTTTTAGGACAGAAGAGTATGCCTATTAAATCATAAGCTATACAATTGGAATTGCTACTTTGCTTTTACTTTCCCAAGTAAAAATAACCAAGAGGTTCAGTTCAATTTAAATGACTGAAAAATGCAGGGGGTGGGTGGGTTAGAGATGTAGTCCCATATTGCATCCTAGATCAGCTGTTTTGAGCTGAGCTAGTGCCTCAGTCAGAACCTTTTTGTAAATTCTGATTTAAGTACAAAAGTATTAGATAGTTTTTCAGTTTCAATTAAACTTATTAATCTTCAGTTTATTGCTACCCACTTTATATTTTTTTAAGCTAATTGTGTTTAGAATATTTTAAAAATTAACGCAAATGTTGCTTTATTTTCAGATGGAAAGTGCAGATGTACCAGACTACAGATTACTTAAGAAACAGGATCTTCTTCCTGGCACAGTGTACAGGTTCAGAGTTGCTGCAATTAATGGCTGTGGTGTTGGGCCTTTCAGTAAAATCAGTGAATTCAAGACTTGCATTCCAGGTTTTCCTGGAGCTCCTTCAACAGTCAAAATCACCAAGGTGAGACATATAGGTAATTCCAGTACCGATGTATAAAATTCTGGTCACAAGCTTAATCTCAGAACTCCTGGTTTTTGTTGGTTTGTTGTTGTGCTTTTTTTCAAGTTAAAATTGTCATATAAAATAGTGTCAAATGCTTACTTGGTTAATTCTGGTCAATGTAATATTATTTAAGAAATTTGCTTTAAAGAATTATTTTAAGACTTAATGATCATGTTACCAGATACACATCTTACTCAATCATTTGAGAGTTGCCCCATGACTTTCTCTTTCTGCATCCTTAAATCTATAGGGCTTTACCATGCCTTATAAAAAAAGTCAAAAGACACATCCTTACTTCCAAAGACTGATGATGTTAGGCTAGAATTTTCAGATGATCTTTAGAGCTTTTTTTGTATTTTTACGTATATATAATTATATATATATATATTTGAGTATCTAATGGTTGCCTACATACTATCACATTTTCTCCCTTTTTCTTCAGAGTGTAGACTGTATTCATCTTTCTTGGGAGCCTCCTGCTTCACCTTCTGGAAACATTTTAGAATATTCTGCCTACTTAGCAATCCGTTCCACACAATTACAGGAAAATCCAAGTCAGCTTGTATTTATGAGAATATACTGTGGTCTTAAAACATCATGTATAGTGACTGCTGCCCAGCTTTCAAATGCTCATGTTGATTACACTTCCCGACCTGCTATAGTGTTCAGAATTTCTGCAAAGAATGAGAGAGGATACGGACCAGCCACGCAGGTTCGATGGCTTCAAGGTAAAGTCGATGTCAGACGCAGCATTTACATGGGCTGTAGCTGTAGTGGAGAAAATGGTGTATTGTGTCTCTAGAACCAGTACTTTTTTCAGCAGTGCATGTGAAGTTCTTCAAATGTTGTTTTGTTCCTTGTAGAAGTTTTAAGAAAATCTAGTTGTTGAATTTGGCATAACATTTAAAATTTTTTTTTTATATTTGTTCACAAGCAAAGACAAGCAAGTACTGGAATGTTGGTTATTGAGTATTACCCAGTCCCTCAAATAATAAAAGCCTAATAAACTTCTGATTTCCCTGGGCTTTACTTCAGCTCTAAAGTTTTTCATTCTAATAAGAAGTAGTACAGTTACATGCATGGGTGTAATCAGGGTTTTTTTCAATCTTTCCCCCGTCCTTATTAGCAAAATTTTTCATAAGGTGATGTCAGGTACATTTTTGTGACACATACACACTTTAAAGTCTGTATTGCAGCCAGAAGAGGTTTTGTCATCTTGTCCCTGCACTTGAATTTGTACAGGCTCATGATGAGTTGGGGATTGGAATGGATCCACTGAATATAAAGATTGGCTTTTAGCCTGATCAGTTCTGGCTCACCTTTTAAGTAAGCCAGTCCAGGGGCTCAAAACAAGAAGTTTTGCTGGCTTCTCCTCTCTTCTGCTTTCAGGCTTAGCTTTCTGCTGGTTGTGAGCTGGCTTTGCTCAGCAAGAGGTCCTGTGAGCTTGGAGGAAGGTTAGGAAGGGCAGAGCAAGGGGAGTGTGGCCACCCCCTTGGGGAGCAATGACCTGTTGTATCGGTTTAGCTGACCTCTCGGTTTGTGGGCTGTGATCCACAGGGTGTGGTTAAAAGCGAACAGTTGGATACACCAACCACTGCTTGCTTTTTAACGTGTGTTTTTCTAAGATGGAGAGCAACAATGAAGAAGCTGTCTTCTGTAATGTTTAGTATTCGGATGCTGGTTTTACCCTTTAATTGGCAAGGGTTTTGACTATGACCTGTATTCCAGAGCTCTGAAGCAGTAGTTGTTTGAAACTATTTGACCGTGTACACCATGTGAAATAATGAAATGTTTAACAATGTCTCCTTCTTTTTGCAGATATGAAAACATCAAGCTCAAAGTAGAAACAACATAATGAATCTCGAGTTTCGAATGTAGTGTTTAATGTAACTCTTGTACTATTTGTAAATGCTACAAATATTTTATTTTTGCATTGTTTTTATCTTAAAAATATATAACCTTTTTTACGTTTGAAACATCAGCGTTACACAGCCTTGCTCAGGTATGAGTACCATATAGAAACTATATTGAAGATGGTGGGGTGGAGGACCATACTCTATCCAGTAGCTCTTTTTGGTAGTGAAAATGTAAAAAATACACAGTTTAAAATTAAAATTAAAAATAAATAAAGAAAAAATTGGCACATACAGTAGTATTTGAGGTAGAGTCCCCATGATTGCTACAGATCTTGCATAGATAATTCGTAAGACTTGATATATGAGCAAATTCTGTTTGGTTTCAGTTCCTTATACCACATTCTTCATTGTGGTGCCTGAGTACAAGGCAAAAATTTCCAGTTATTATATAGTAACTTAAAATGTATAAATATTTTAATATATACTTTTTTTGTAAAGAAATGATTTTTCTACTATTTGTAACAAATATCTTAATCTTGAAAGATATCCCCTGAAGATTTAAAAGAAAAAGTTAAACTTAGTCATTTCTCGTATTACAAAAAAACATAAATTCATTGTAAATGCACTACTAATATTTAGAATTATCCTTTTGTAGTTGTACAAATCTCAAACTTGTAAATACCAATGTTTACAAGAGACCTTTCTGGTCTTGTATTAAAACTTCCATGAGATTCATTCTCTTTTTTTTAAATCCATATGCTTTGCTTTTAGCATATGCTTGCTTTTTGCACTAATAATAACTTACCTCATTCCTGTGTTTGTAATCACTTGTGTTGCTTCCATAATGTTTCTGTAAAACTTCAATCTGAAACTTTTAACCAAAGTTTAGAATAAATGGTAAGCAATTTTGCACATACTATATGGCAACTTTCAACATATTTATTCCAGTTAATCTTCTTAAGTGCTTGTTTGCTTTACCAGTATATTCTACCAATCAAGTTCAGTATCTCCCTTTTACTATGCATCATTTTACATTAACTAGCTAGCTGATAAATTCAACAAGCATTACTTCTAGGAATAGGTTGATCCATTCCTACGCTAAAAGAAAAAAATTGTTCACAGTAGTGAAATAAAGGTAAACATTTTAAATGCTATTTATGTATCTATATATAAACCTATGTTTACCAAAGTGTAGAGGAAAATGGCTGAGTTGGACAAGGTCACTAGGTGAATAGATTGAGGCACCTAAATAAGATTTATTTTAAAATAAAACCTAAATTATTTACTGTGCAATGAAGTTTATACTTTGCACTTTAATTTTGCCCCGAATGCCAAAAGACTGTACATCATGGTAGAATTTCTTGCCTCTGCCAGTTAAATTTGTCTTAAGAGCGTTTGTAAATATATAAACTAAAATAAATGATGTGCCTGGTTCGGTGGGAGAAGTATCACTAAAATATTAGAGATTTAACAGCTCAAGTATCCTAGAGCAGATTTAATAGCCAAGTTTTAGCTACCCTGAAAATCAGGGTTATAATGGAAGTGCTGATACAGCCTTAATTATTGCAACACATCACATGCTATAACAGCATATAAAAAGTGCTGGGGACCATAAATCGCTATAATAGTGTTAAGTGTGGCACAGGAGTAATACACATGTGTTTACTCCAGAGAAGAACCTTGTGTTAATGACAGATATCCCAGATTCACTTTAAACGGTGTTTATAGTATGAATGTATAGGACTTTTCCTGAAGTTAACTGGCTTTAAGATATTTGTATTTTAATGGTCCATTTCATCAGCTATGATCTCACTACCAATACTGTCTGATAACTAAAATACCGTACACATGAACTGTTAACTAGAAGAATAGAACTTGGTTTTTCTTATTAGTACTGTGAAAGAAGCCTTTAGAGAAAACACTTGTGGCTTTGATTTTGTTGGTTGATAGCTGTGATTGTAGAGTTGTTATTTAAGAATAAAATCTGTTGGGTATGTCTGGGTGGAGTTTTTTTGCACTTAGGTTCACATGCTTTGCACAATTTCTTTTTCAGTGGGTATGTCACAACTACCAAAGGGTAAAACTGTGGCGTTTTCAATGAAAGTATAATTTCCTTGTAAGTGTGCTTTCTTCAGCTGACTTGACATAAGATGTCACTTTCTCTTCTTTGTCCAAGCTGGGTGACGTTGAATAGTGATCATATGCAGATCTTTGGTTCCTCACAGTTTTACTTTCAAATGAAATTGTGGTACATGCTGTAAAATACACTTCGTGGTCTGTTTTTTAGAACTGTATTTATAATGTCTAAATCCCACCTGTTTGCCTATCAACTAGATATCAGACAAATATTGATTGTTTGATTTTAAATTTGTTTGGAAGACTGTTGACATCAGCTCTTCAAGAATCTATGTTATCCATTTATTTCATATATCACTAAAGGACATGTAACAGAAGCTGAAATCTATCAGATGACAGTATCCATATTGTAGAAATGTCTAGGTTTACTAAACTCCTTAGGGAAGTTGTGACTGTGTAAGTATAGGACAGTCGTGCCAGTTAACGGCAGACACTGCTACAGCTTCACCTTAAGAATGTTCTTGTGAAAGTGGAAATGAAGTGAACAATAACCTACACTTTGTGTTTTCAAAGTAATTATAGCAATATCTTTTGAATGTAGTTTGGAGTAGAGCACATGATCATGCCATAAACTCTGAAGATTAAATAAGTATTACTGTTGTTATCTGATATTTCAGGATAGCGAATTTGACGTGAACTTAGTCTTACAGCCTGTTACTTAATGACCTCTACAAGGAAACTGACATTTTGTACAATTCAAGTTGATCGGTCTTATTTTGAAGCATTGTTTGTTCTTTGTAATAAAGTGGTTGTCCTATCAAATGCATTGTAAACACTGAAGTGTATGTCTGCTTTTTCAAAGGTGTACATGTGCAAACTTCCAATTTCTGTCCTTCTTTAGAAAAGGGGATGATACAGAGAAGACAGTGAGTATATTTGTCTTTGGGGGAGGGGCGGTTTGATGATAAGCATTGTAATACTGAGTATTACTCTTTCAGAAAAATTATTTGCCAAGTTACTTCTTGGGTTTTTTTCTTAGTTGAGGTTCCCCAATTTCCCCGCCCCACCTCCTCCTGCAGTCACTGTGCTCTCACCGTTACTCTGCCCCCTTCCACGCCTTTGTGCCGTGCAGCTTGCTGGTTGCGGCCTCTGAAATTAAATTTAGAAATTGCTTCCCCCGTCTTTACAGCAGTTATGTTGCTGCTGTTCAAAATGAGTGACACAGCGATTGGTATTGCTTTGTTACAGTTTGTTAAAAAGATGGCATATGAGTGAGCACTTACCGTGCTCAGGAGGCTTCTAGGAAGGGTGTGAGTTACGTGCGTGTCCAAATGCTCAAAATGTCACAGCCTTAGGGCAAGTTGCTAAACTTCTATGGCAGTTGAATACAGGGAACTCCTGGGGAAATAAGTAATAACATGTTTCTAGGAGCAGGGGAGTGAGTGAGTGAACTGAAAGGTCTACAGGATTGTTTCTAGAGCTCTTTAAGAGACTTAACATAAGAAACTGCTAAAAGCTGTCTGCTCCAAATTGATTCCTTCCTTGTGTTCCGAGCTATTACAATAGAGTAAGCGTCTGTCTTATTTTCAATTATTTGTGATCCTTGCATTAGTGGAAAACAAGTGGGGAAACCTAAACCATCAGTGAAGAATTCCCTCATTGTGCTTTGCTTTTTTCTTTCTGTTAATAAGATTCTCAAAGTAGGAGTTATTTTCTCTTTAAGGCAGACTCGAATTTGTTGTATGAATTTACCTTAAAAACATCTCAGAATTGTTTTTTTTTTTTTAATACCATTAGCTGGTTCCTAGTGTATTTGTATAACATTTTCTAGTGAGGTAAAGGCCAGGGCTTTTATTCTGTGGCTTTCAGTTCTGACACTGAAGCATTTCCAGATTCCTGGGGCAGGGGTGGAGCACTGACTGCTGGCATTGTGTTAGCAGTTAATGTGTTCCTCCTCCTGTAAGTAGTTGCAAAATCTTCATTTTGGTGTGCTTTCCATTGATCTGAAGCTAAGTGGAGATCCCTTTTATTAGAATTTCCAAAGTTAGTCGAAAGATGAGCTCAAAATGGATCCTCTTTCTCCATGAATGAGTCTTTAGGATACTGCACCTCCAATGCTTCCTCCAGAGAGAGGAAATCCCCGCAGCGTGCTGTGGGGCAGGTGGGGGTGAGCTGGGCACGCAGCTAGATCCCAGCGTGGATGAACGGTGTCCGGTCTCAGCCAGGGAAGTTCTCTCTTGCACCTGCAGCCCCTTGCTGTGGCCTTACCCAGGCCTGGCCTGGGGAACACCGCTACGATAAAAATCACAACCCAAGCCCAGGTGTGTTGCCTGGCCCGAGGACAAGCGGTAGGGAAGGGTCCAGGAGGCTGAATCCTCATCTTCCCCAAACCAAGGGGTGGAGGTTGAACCCGCTTGGAAACAGTCTCTGGCCAAGTGTCAGCCCCCAGCCTGGGTCGGGGGAGAGCCTCGGCTGCAAACAGCGTGGGTACCCAGGACCGTGGGGCTTGGTGCTGGAGACCCAGCGCCCTCCGCCCCCTTCTCCCTCGCCGTCCTTGCCCGCACATCCCCCGCCAAGCGCAAAAGCCATCGTTTGGCTGTGCTGCTATTGTCAGTAGTGGGAATTGCTGCGCAGAGAAGGAGGGATAACGGGAGACTCGTGCCTGAAGGCACGAGGCAGAGGGATGCTGATGTGTTTTAGGCACGCAGTTTAAGTTCAGATTCTATGAGATGGTACGAGTTTGCTCTGCTGGGCTCATCAGCTGAGCAAAGAGGCAGAAGGAGCAGAGCAGAAGAAAGGGAGGGGCTGGGCTGCATGGGGGGGGAGACAGGGAAGGAAGAGGAGGGCTGGGATGGGAGGAAGGCCCAAGAGAGCTCTGAGCTAGTGGGCCCAGCTGTGCCTAATGCTAGGTCATGAAAATCTGGCATCTAAAAAGGTGCTAAGTGGCTCCTTGGTCTGTTCCCAAAATCCTTCAAAAGCCTGAAGTACTTCACATTACTTGTTGCAGTTACAGCCCTGCTACTAACAAACAAAAAATCTACTGAATTGGGGCTGGGCTTAGTTTGCTGTCATTTTTTTTATTGAGGGGGCTCTTGCCTCTCGCAAGCATCTGCTTTTAATATATGACATAATTGCTAAGTTGGTACAGCAGCTCCTTAAAATGAAAATTAAGGCTTGGATATGGTATCTTCAAAGAGAAAAAGAGACAAAGCATTTCAGTGTGTGCCAAATGGTAAGTAGTGTTCAGAGAGTTATTTCTGTATTTGATTAAATTATAAAATACTGTCATCCACAGATGGAAGTTATTGATATACAATTACTTCCAAGTGATTTTTAAAAGAGGCACACTGGGTATGTGCCCTCTTAGGAGGTTCAAAACCACCAGTTCCTTGTTTTTGTTTGCATCCTCTTTTTTTGTTTGTATTCTCTCATTTAAATGGTTTTTGCCAGGGACTCTTAACTGCCTTTTAGGATAACCACCTCACTCTTACATGCAGTGCTGATAATTCTCCTTTAACAAAAAGTTATTAGGTACAAGTAGTAGCTGGTAACTGTTGAGCAGCATAAAGAAGTACCCCAATATTTTCTTTTTAGTAGCAGCTTTGTAATTATTTCTTCATTGCACTTTGCCTGAGTAGGGAGACTTTTAGATGTTGACTTTATATGCTGTCTGCTCTAGAAGGAAAATGTTCCAAGCCTAGGAACAACTGTCTTGGAAAAAAAAAAAGACTTGAAATTTCAATCTAACAACAGATTGAGGTGTCACCTACTGACGCTATAGCATAAATGTTTCATTATAAATGCAGACTATTTATGTAGTTATTATTGAAAGATTAGTTACTGATATCAGTTTCTTGTATTTGTGCTGCTATTGGAAGGTTAGGAAGATGAAGTTGCTGTAGAAAGGTGCTGCTGAGCCATCTGAAGCAACGTGGGAGCTGCCACGCCAGATAATACAAAAATGCCAGTTATTGTCAGTATTTCTTTTTCTGGGGGGTACAGAACTTGATCTCACTGCATCCACTCAGGAGACGTTTTGGATGAGTTTCAGCTGCTTGGCTTGTAAAACGTGGCCGTTGCTGCTGGTTTTGAATAGAGTAAGAGCAGACTCTCATCCTCTGATGCAGCCCTCCCCAGACCCCGCAGTCTCCATGTTCTCATCCCAAAGTGACGGAGCCTGTTTCCCCGTAGCAGAAATGCTTTCCAGCTGGCTAGAGGTGAGATTTCAGATCCTTTCCCTTCTCCCTCTGTACTTAGCTTTTCCAACTGGCTGGCTCCAGGCAGCTTCCCGCTCACCAGGTTGCTTTTCCCGATGTGTTAGATTACACAGGGAACTCGGGCATCTGGGTGGGTTTGGATTTCATGACCGGGCCAAGGAGTCAGACGCTGCAGAAGCAAACCTGTGCTTCCCAGAGTCCTTCATCTGCGCTACGTGCTTCTCACCAGTGGTGGGAGATAAGCGCTGATGGGGTTGACTATTTGTCTTCACACAGGGTGCAGGGAGGAGTAAAAATGCTATATACTCCTCCTAATTTGCTGTTGCATAAAATGGCATCCATGTTTTAGCTGCAGTTGTATTTTGAATGACAGCATTTATATCTGAACTGTGAGTCTTAGGTGTCCTGTTGGAAGTTGCTTTTTATTTGCTGTTCCTGCTTACTGTTTCCTTTCAGGTGAGAGATACTCTCATCATCACAGTTGTGTCCTTTCAGATTCCCTGCCCTTATTTACTGAATTATTTTGTTGATTTAAAAAAGGGTCTTCTGTAGTTTTGCCTTGTTTCTGCCATACTAAAGACACACCTGTAGCAAATACATCTAAGAAATTAGTCTGCTGCTGTAGTTGTCACTGGGCAAGCTCCAACCAGTGGCTAGCTCCATGCCCTACCCTCAGTTTGGGGAGACCTGTGTACTGAGGCAGGGCAAGGAACTGCTTTAGGTTGTAAACAACCCTTTTTTGTCCTTTTATTGTGCACACTGATAACAGTTCAGGGGTAGCGGGAAAGTGCTTTAGTCACCTTTACCCCAATGGCAGGGGAGGACTCACGCTGCACCCAGTGATTTCTGGAGAAAAGTGGTCTGCAACCCTGCAAAGGACCAAAAACCTGGGCTGAATCTGACCGGGAGGAAACTGCTGCTAAATCTTTGTTTGCAATGTGCTGTTGTCGATGTGCCTTCTGGGCCTGAGCACTGAGCCATGTATTAACTGTGGTTTGTTAGCCAGAAACCAAACCCTTTCAGGCAGCTCTGTCCTAAAAGTCAGCTGCTGTCTCTAATACCGTACAGGCTGGGCCACATTAAGTATTAGGCACACACAGATTAGATTAGCAGCCTGAAGGATGCTCCTCTGCCCAACAGATTTAAACCTTCAATAGTTTTCTTTCATACAAAAGCAAATCAGGTGCTGTTGCTCCCGATAAATGGATCCTCTGGCCCAGTGTGCTGCAATAAGATATTCCAGCAAATGACCCTGGCAATTTGCCTGGAAGATTTCCTAAACCAGTGTAGCTGACTCCCTCCAGGCTGCTGTGCACTGCCTCACCTCTCTCCCTGCCTCCACAGCCATACTTGGAGACTGCAATTTAATAAACTCAGCACAGCTGGCACCAATTTGGAAACCGTTGTGCATAGGGGTAAACCACCCTCACTCCCAAGAGCACTTGGCTTTGGATGTCAGTGCAAGCTGAACTGGCACCGAGTTTCTAGAGAGCTTTCCATTAAATTTTTACAAACTGAGGGTCAGAGGTGATCTTGCAGTCCATTATCATGCCAATTTCACAAATCAATAGGTAAACAGATCGATATTCAGTTGCTTAAGTATAATTTTTTCAGCCTTTTAAAGGGTGGAAGTGTGAATGATTATGCCAGAACACCATCTCATTTTCAAAGAGGAGACATTAGTCCATGTTTTCAACTAGGTACATGTCTTAAAGTGTACCACAGCCAAAAGGCATCCTTTCACCACTGCTCTTTTCACCAAACCAGCCTGAAACAGGAATATAAGAGTAACCATTGTCCACAGTATCAATGTTTAACTTCTTCCTGTAGAACTGCTTGGGCCCTATATAAAATATAGTTTCCCTATAGCATTATTCATCTTAGAATCTATGTACAGGTGGGGTTTCTTCATTTCTAAACAGAAGAAAATTCACTTCAACTTAAGTGAAAAGCTTCCTTTCTTCTACTTAGTACAAATCAAACCTGAAAAAAGTCTAGCCTGCACCATTTGGGAATGCAGTGACTTAAAAGCAAGTTGTCTTATCACTGTAAATATAACTGAAGCAGCAAGTCTACGTGACTTAGCTAGAGCATTAATCACATTCAAGGCTCTGCAAAATGAAGAATTGTATAGCTATAAGCAAGGCTACTGCCAGCTCTTATCATGACAGCAAGGTGCTGGGGAAAATACTAGCCCTTGGCTTTCCCCTTTGCTCTCCATGTTGCTTTGTATTGAGGAATCTCCTGTATGCGTGCAGTCGCCCATATGCTTCCTCTCCTGCCAAAGGCAAGAGAGACATCACCTATCTATCATTACAACACGTTAATGAGCATCATCTTGAAACTCTGCGATAGGGACCATCTACTAATCTGACATGATGCACAGTGTATCCAGGGAGCAGTTCAAGGAAGACTGCTATTTAAAGTATAGCCCACATAATTCAGACTGATTTTCAGCTACAGGCAGATAAGCATGGGTCAGTAGATATTTAGGATGTACCGCCTCATGCCACAACTCCATCTGTGTTCTGGCTACACCATCCAGCCATGTATTTTAGTGTTCAGTAGAGATCAGAACAGAGGAATAAATAAAATAGTAAAGATGCGTACATACATCAACAAGACTGGTAAAGGCAGAGCCTCAGCTCCCATTAAGCCTGTAATGAAAATGAGATGTAAAAGAATGCCATCTAAATTAGCTTTTCTCAGAACTGCATTTTGGCTAGAGATAACAGTGTTTCTGTGCTTTTAAAGACAACATGAGCACTCTATAAAGAAAGATCAGAAGCATCAAGTCACATAGAAATTCATTAAAAAAATTAATGCAATAAAATTTGCTTGTGTCATGGAAAGACACCTAAAAAACGTCACCATTCTTGGAAGAAGATCTTTGAACATCACCGCTATTTCCAGCAGCCTTTCTCCAAGTTTTTGCATAGGCTGCCACAGCTGTCTCAAGCTCAATCTGGGGCTTTGTTAGTTCAAACAAAACAGTCAGAGAACCAAACACAGCAGTTTTGTAGAAACAGATGGGATACAGCAGGAATGGTCACTCTTGGTTTGGGTCTAAGCTACTTTTAAACTTTGAGTACTTACAAACAGAAACATGAAAACACATATCAGTTCTTAAACAAAAATGGAGACTCCACAGTGGTTGTGCTACTGCTAATATAAATTAGGCAAGTATTTCCTCAGACCACATTTGCTTCACCAGCACTAGATTACCCTGCAAACTTTATTAGGTGAATGGTTTCAGAGATCAACCAAAGTGTTGTACTATTACTTCTACATGTGTATTTTCAGGAAGTGAATGAGCAAGTTGGTTGCAGTTCTATTCCTGGAGTGAGGGCGAGGAGAAAGAAAAAAAAACAAAGCAGTATCAGCTCCTTTGCTCACCACAAACTCCAAACACTTGAACCTAAACTCACAGAAGAGATGGCAGCCTGAAAAACATAGCTAGTTTCAAGCAAATGTGACTGATGACCTCAGCCCCCTTTCTGCACATCCAACTGCCAAACCTCTCTTAGCTTCTCCTTAGCTGAGGCTACAGTTTTTTCCATTGCGAATCTGGGAACATCAAGAACAGGGTATGACGGTCTGAAATAAATGGAATACAAACAGAAGGGGCTCGTGTAGGGATTGTGTTATTCATTTTTACATTTAATGAAAAACTCCATTTGTTCAGTCATAACTGCTGAAGAATGACAGACTGCCACAAAACCCAGAACATCCGTCCAGATACACTGGATTGCCTCCAGAGGCTCTGCCAGCATGATGCTGATTTGTAAGAAACACTGTTCAAATCTGCACATACATAAAATTTTTGTTTAGCAAAGAACTGGCTATTTCAGGTTTCTGGGATATCTTAGTTTAAGGTATTTTCCCAATATTAAATTGTTACTTTTTTTTTTTTTAAAGACAAAACCAGCAAGAAATTATATGGCAACAGATTCAAGGTGTGGTTTGCTTAAATTAATGACAGGTATGTGGAAAGATAATTATTATATTACATTTCAGTCCACTGCAAACAGTAAAAATATCAAAGGTCCCAAAATTCAGTCTGAATAAGATATATTACTAAAACCACCACCCCCATCCTAACAGGCTAAGACATTGCATCTAACAAAATTACCCACCCGATTATTAAAGAAACAGCAATGTTACTAAGAACAGCTCACTAAATATACAGAACTACATTACCTAGGTAGAATTTATTGCAAAACCAGGAAAGAGACAGCAAACTAGAAGTCTGTCTTCCACTTCAGATTTGTATCACTCGTTCAAGTTTCACTCGCTCGCGCACACACACATACACACACACACGCAGCCTGTACACAGAAAGTCGCTAAACACATTTGAGTTCCCACAGTCTCACAGGAAACCTTAAAACATTTCAGTAAAAAGTTAAAATGAGATCTTTTACCACAAGGACTATAAAATCCCCCCCACCCTCACTACCTTTGAATTTCTAAGTTTTGGATTCTAAAAACCATACATAAAAAGGAAGAGTTATTTCAGTAGCACAAAGACTACCTTAAATATATATCAAAGGAAGTCTAAGGAGAGTTAATGCAACAAAAAAAAAAAAAATTAAGACCTGCATCGCACACAGTCAGTGTTTTCAACACTGTTGATAAGCTCTAAATCTCTAAATGTAGTAGAGCACTGGTTGTTTTTGATTAAATTTTAATTCTGAAGTTACATAAAAAAACAGTTGTAGCAGTTCTTTTGAACTGCTAGTTTCATGAGGAAAAAGTCCCTTTCAAAACTTCAATAAATATGCTGACATGTAAAGTTAGTTGAGGTTGTCATGCAAGACAAGTTACATAACCAAGACCAACTCAATCTTTATAATAAAGGCAACTTGCATTCAAAAATGAACTTTACCCTTACAATTTTATTCAAAGGGTAAACATGAATTAACCCAGCTGTTTACCTGAATTACAAAAGTAACATGATTCAATATGAAAATAAGAAACTGTCTACAAATCTCTGACAGTAATAAATTGCAATATACAATGCATACAGGAGTTATACAGAGCAACAAACTCTTGTACAAAACAAAAATACTTTAATACCTTTAAAATCCAATTTTTTTTTAAAATCATCATGAAAAAGATTTGAGTCAGAACTCACACCTCAATTAGTCAAGCTTCTGGTAGCTACATTACAGCTATTTAATATACAAAGAGATAAATCTCTTCACCAGTCATTAAAACTGCCTCTTCATTAGAGTTGCACAGCTTTTCCGTCTTGTGTTCCCAGATACAAAGTTTTCTTCAAATCATGAGAACTGGATTTGTTGAACACCAGAGATCTAGAGAAAGAAAATGCAAGGTTACATTCAAATGCACCTTTCCTGAAACTGCATCGCAGCTAGCAGCCTTGAATTGTCAGTGTTGGAATGTCACGACACCCACCACCAAAGGACTACATAAAATTCGTTCTCATCTTTCACAACAGGGCAGCTGAATTAGCGTTTGAATTTTAGCAGCAGAAGGGAGAGTATGGGACGGGATACAGTACCTGTTGATACGATGTTGTGTAGACCATAACATTCTGCTGTTGGCCATCTGTAGTTATTAAGCCTGCTGGCAACTGGTTAGCTGAAAGAAAGAGCATTTTAAGAAAGTTAGACAGGAACTGCAGGACACACAGAGCCTCGTTTGACATGGCTGTCACCATTAAATAACCTTTAATTGTGGTCCACTCCAGGACTCCAGAGCCATTCCTCTCCTGACACCTACCATCCTACACTGCATACAGACACACTTGTCACTGAGTGTTACAAGTAAGCAATTTTATTCCCATTAAGAAGAAACACTTAAGAAACAAAATTCAACTTAATTTTGCATCAGATAATCTAAAAGAAAGTGCACCTTGTTCTTCCCCTGTACATAATCTGAAGCAGAACATACACAGCTGTACATGGCAAATGGAGCAGAGTTTGCCAACTCGACCATTGAAAAAGCCATCTCCAGCATTCAATGTCCCAAGAAACCTGGAGAATTCTGGTTGTTTAGACATAAGGTTAGCACTTGAGCGTACACATGTGTGAGGAACTCAATGAAATCGTTGCGCTGCTTTATAAAACAGGATCCGTCAGGGACTCCATAATGTGGAAGCCCCGTGGAAGGCAGCAGAGATGAACAGAGATGGTCAATGACAAAAAAAAAGGCACTGCCAGAGCCTGACTTTACACTGATTGACTTCAGCACACCATTCAGGGTACGCACAAGAGCTCTGAATTTCATGGAGGGCGGAGGAGGTCAATGAGTGGAGTAAAAAGTACTTACTTCTGAGATTTAGAGAGAAAACAGAGGGAGTGATGCTCTAAGATAAACCTTTACAATAATGTGACATTCAGAGTAGCTATGTTACAACTGCTACTTGGAAGCAAAGCAGCCAAACTCTTAAGTTGTAAGTTAAGTCGCTGTAGCATAACAGTCTCCGCTAGGAGACAAACAATGGGGCTTTTTTGTTTCTGAAGTATGGCTGTTACTGTGTATAAATAAAATGTATAACCCATTAAAAAAAATTCTGAAAACACAGTATAATCCTAACAGCTGTCATCTGAAAGCTGACACGTGGGAGTTTTTTAATTGAGTTTTTGGTTGGGTTAGTTTCCCCCCCCGCCTTCATGGTACTAATTTTCAAATACTTAAGTTGCAAGTTAAGAGATGCATTAAGATCACAGTGAGAAGTGGCTCTGGCAGGTCCAAAATTTTACTGCCCTTTCATCGCATGTTCCACATCCAACACATTTTAATGCCAAGCCTCCTACCCAGCCCTGGCATTAGGCTAAGACAAAGAGCTAAGGGTTATGCCACAGCAGCACAGCTATTAACTGCTACTCCTGCAGAAAGACCATCGTTCTGATTAGATCTATAGCTGCCCCTATGGAAAGAAATACCTGTAGCACTTGACACGCTCAGTTATTTTACAGAAAAAAAAATCTTTTCCTCCTTCTTCTACTGCTGCAACATCTTCTTTGCATCCTGCCGAGACTTAATATTCACTTCCAAAGTTGCTCTTTTCAAATCACAGCAAATTAAGGCTTATTTCATCGAGCACCCTGAGGTTCCCAAGCCTGAGATACTTGAACAAGTGACTAGGAGCAGATATTCAGCCTTCTGCTGTTTAACAGAGACAGTATCAAATTTGGGAAGGGGACAGAGAATCCACAGAGATAAGGGGATTTGTTTTTTCTGGTTTCCATTTTCTGGCAGGCATTGTACTCAGGCTAAGCAGAGCATGAGCATCCAGAGGAGAAACCCTTTGTGAATTTGACTCTTTGCCCATACAAAACAAGATGTTGGATGCAGACACAATCAGGAGTTTCCAACTATATATTCTCCCTCAACTCTTGAGCTGCAGTTTACAGGCTTGAAATGCAAATCAGAATATACACAAAATACAGCTTTTGGAACAATTTCTATATATTGATTTGACAAGCTTCCAAGCTGGACAGACTCCCAACACCTGCAATCTAGAAACCATTAGCAACATACCCAACGTAAGTAAGTTGGGCCTATAGTTGTGCTAGTGTCTTGCTACTTCTGAACCAACAGAGCTATTACATTTGAGTGAGTATAGATAAAAGTTTACTATTTGCACTGCCTGATCTTTAACTATAAAATTAAAATAGTCATATTAAAAAAAAAAAAAGCTTTCTATAAGTCCCCTGCAATATTGAGGTTTAGATGCTTAATTTCCAGCCAGTTTTATGACCTTATCTTCCAGGCTAGGAGAGACCCAAAGAGTCTCTGTACTGATCTGTATAGCCAAAGTCATCATACTGGGAGCAAAGCGTGTTTCAGACCCTGAGTAGGTCATTTCAGTCCTCAGGCTTTGAATTTTTGCTAGTTCAGTAGTTTACCAGTGATTTTAAACAGAAGACTTGGATACTTGAAAAACTAAATCTCGTCAGTAGATATGACTAGAGCTGTGCCTCCTAATTCTTCTTTTATCAGCTTCAAGATTATCAGCCCATAATATTTAAAAGCTGAGGTGAAGACTACATGCAAGAATCCAGCATCAACAAAACCAACACAAAGGCCCAACAACTGTCAGCCTTTAATTCACAGTATAAGGAAGAAAAACTACAGTGAATGCATACACTGCTGCTTGCCCTACACCTTTTAGTTGCCAATCTGTGCATTTTTTTGAATGTAAGAAATATTAAGCACTTCAGAATTATATGATGATGTTCTTCTCTGGCTCATTTCTCAAAGACGAGCTCCTCAAGTCATTGAGTCGAGTTTATTTTACTTGTTCCCCAACAGTCTTGCAAGTAGAACGAATGTGGCCTAATACGTAGCTACTGGGGGGGTAAGGAAAAAAGTTTGCACCTTTCATTACAATCTATGTTTAAGTGTAGAGAAAAATACTAGCACTAATGTATGCATTTAAAAATCTTCCACGGTTGACATTAGCTATTAGAGTGTTATCATTTATCGTTATATTACCTCATTCTGACCATAAATTCTACTGACTGGGAGGAGTTTATCTGAGCAGAGGTTATCCTCCAGACATTTCAAATGAGAATCTCTATGGATCACAGGTGTAACATGTGGCCAGTCCAAGATGTATTCCTCAAGTTAAGAATTCTGATGTCTAAAGGAAGTGCTATTTTTAGAAAAGCCATAGTAATAATATAATAAATTAAAAAGCATTACTTACTAAATGCTTCCTCTGTGAGCTCCTCACTTAGACCATCTCCAGTTGTAACTGTTCCCCCAATTCCCTTTTCTCCTTTCATTGCCTGGAGAGGAAAAGAAAAAAAAAGAAAAGGAAGAATTTCTATTAGAGTACAGTTGGTTTGAGATTGTTTCAAGACCCACGAGCTCTAGCCAAAGTTTAGAGCTTGCAGAAGAGTCACTGTGCAGCATCTGAAGTTTGAAATCCAAGACCTGTAAAACTCTATGAGATTTAAGAACGTGCATAGTACAAGAATATGTGAAGGATGATTTTCATCTTAGCCGTACTCCTTAGAAACAAAAACTCTGCAAACTAGGATTGTGTAATTCTAAGAAAGGCTTTCACCTTCTGCAAAAAGTCAAAGATCTGCAGTAATCCAGAAGCAGCAGTTAAGAATATTTACAAGAAATCACAGAATCTCAGAATTACTGAGAATGTGGAACATCTGCTTACCAACTACACACAAGTGCCATCATCATATAGCTAAGAGTTGACATTTAAAACCAAGATATTGGATTTCTTTTCCTGCATCAAGGACTACAGCCAGAAAGGATATCAGCACAGAAAGCCAAGGCTCTCAGTCATCTGCATGCAGTTTTACAAGTATGAAGTTTGATGCTCTGCACTATTACATAAGAACATGTAAGAAAATAAAATAGGTGTAAAAAGTATTCTCTGCAACTGTTTGATGTAGACTAAATACTAAGCTACAAAACAGAAATATTTCACTATATACAGTACCCTGAGGACAGAACTAGCTGGAATGGAGGTTTAAAACTGATGAGCAAAACCATCCAATCCCTCCAATTAAAACCCAGTCCCACTACTCTGCTACCACAGCATATGTATCTGCAAAAATGGTCACTTCAGAATGAAAGAAGCATAGACACACTTCAGACTTCTCCAGAAGTACTAAAACTAGTTAGGCACTACTTGCATTTTTAATTAAAGCACATACAGCAGTTTGACGGCACACGCAACTGCTACGCAGAACTCGAAAACGATGGCATACAGCAGTACTTCAACTTTTAGATTACACCTTCTGTTACTCATCACAGAAAATGACTTTCTGGGAAGGCGAAGCTTCAAGTGCTATCAGCAAATTAAATATCATTAGCGAGTCTCACCCCATTAATTAAAATCTTAGGTTTACAGAACAAAGAAAGTCTGAAGAGCATCTCTATCTACAGCACTGCCAATTTAGACATACCCGCTTCACTCATGCCAGCAAAACCCAGTAGCCATACCAACAGAGAGATTAACATTAAAAAAAAAAAATTTTTTTTTAAATTGTTTTGATTTTTTTCCCAGGATTGCTTTAATCCTGAACAACTTCTTCATTCAGGACTATGAGGAAGAGAAGTCACTGGATAAAAATACCTTTGATTTGTTTGGTTAAATCTGGTATTCTGAGGTATAAGAACACCAAACTAAAGAAGCAAGCAGGCAAGCATAAGTCTCTTTGGTCTTCAGACAGATAGGTGGGGGGCAGACCAGAACAAAAAAAACCAAGCAGAAGCAACTTGTTTTTCAAAAAGTTTAAACTACTGAATGGAAAAAAAAAAAAAGTCACTTTCTGCTACAGAAGGGATAAATTAAAATGCTTGGATCACATACCTAGCATGTACTGTGCATCAAAAGCAAATTCAGAGACAGGGTAAAAAAAAAACAGATTTAAAAAAAACAACATTGAAGCAGATAGGCTTCCATGTGAATCATTATTCTGACATGATAAAAACAACTTTTTCTTTTGCAGTTCTGAAGCCCAGACAAACAATAAGCATTAGGCTAGTTCCTCAGAGGATGCAGTCTAGTACAGTTTTATTGATTGAACCCAAAGATTGAATTAAGTATTCTTAATAGGCACCTTTAAAGAACAGAGTGATTTACTACCAGCAATATATTGGAGAATTTATTCAGTTGAAAGCTTTAACTACTTTGAATCAGCAAGTCTAATCAAAATGCTTACTTACTCTTTTTTCCTCTTTATATCCTCTGGAATGCTTTTAAACATTACATTAGTCCCTGACAATAGCTGTGAGATACTGTGCAAGTTATCCATTATACAATTACAATGATGGGGAGCTAAGGATAAACACAACCAGGTTAAATAAATGAGGAAATACTGAAGTAGATACTGACCTCTCTGAATTTTTGGAGGTATAACTTCAAAGGTTCAACATAGCTATCAAACCCTAAGGTAGACATGGCAAAGAGAATATCTTCTCCATTGATGGTCTTTCTTTTCTCTTGGTGACACCTCTCACTTGCTTCTGACGTTATAAAGCTGATGAATTCACTTACACACTCTTGCACACATTCCTTTGCATCCTTAGCAATCTAGTAAGGAAAAAGTAAAATAAAATGATTTATCAAGACACAGGATTAAAAAAAAAAACCAACCAAAGAATACACTAGGTAATAAAGGAAACATCGCAAAACCTGATGATAATAGCCATTTAGGCAACACCTATATATGAGGGAACCACTGGATGTCATCACTGCTCTATGTAAGCACAGCTGCAACACAATTTTAATCTAAGTTTTACTATTTCAAGCAGCACAGCAAACTGCCAGGATCTCCTGCAGTCATAACTATGTTCTGTACAAGCTTTTACATACAGATGCATCTCAGTATTGCTTACTTTGTAATGAACAGGTTTAAAGAGAAGGTGTAGGTAAGCAATGTCACAGCCCACTTCCATCTTCCTTTTAATAGACCTGGCAGTTCCAACTCCACTGTAGTACATTCCCACAAATTTGGCAACAAGTATTTTTATCCTGACCAGTTCACGGACTAAAATATACACCTAGCAGCAAGCCTCTCTTATTCTGGTGTAAATTTTCCAAATGAGAATACAAACAAAGAAACATATGCCCCTGGCAAGAAAGAAATAGGTAAATTTCATCATGGTTTTCAGCTGGACAAAAGTAAGTTACCTGACTTAAAAGAACAGCAAGCATTACTCATTATTATTTGGGAAGCTGACAGGAGCCAACTGAAAGATTATAATAATTAAGATTCTTATTCTTCACATGAGAACAACCTGTTTGTATTTAAAAAAAAAAAAAATGAAGCAGTAACTGTATGTAGAATCTTCACTAGTTCCTCTGGTATTTTCAGATACATAGGGTGAGATTTTCAGAAGTACTCATCAGCCAGCAGCTTCCCTTGCAGTTTTTCACAAAAACGTCCCTGATATTTCAAGATAGCTCAACATCCCATATGCTAAATTTTTGAGAAAAATCTCATCTTGATCACTAAAAATTTATGACAATATGGACTAGTGAAGAAATTTTCACAGCAAAGATATAAATGTAACACCCAGATCTTCAGAAAGCCCTGAACACTATGAAAGTACAAGCAGATGCAAGTAAATTATGTCTTGGTTCTATTTAGAGTGATCTCAAAAAAAGAAAAAAAAAAAAAAGACATCAGCTTTAGCTAGAGGAAATGTTACTGGGGCAGGAATTGTATTGGAATACAACAGAGGAACAACAAGTAATAGGAGCCCTGCAAAGGTTTTAGATAAACAAGTAGAACTGTCAAACACTTATACAATCACCAGCTCAGCAGAATGGATTAAAGTCTATTCTTAGAAGTAAGAAATAAAAGAAATCTTTCAATATCTGGCCTTATCTACAACAGGGTATAAGGCAAACTTCTTGGGTCATTTTGGCATTTGGATATGTAAAGATTCCGGTGATGGAAGACTAACAATTCTCTTTCCTTCAGGATAAGGACTGGATTTTTATTTCATCCAAAATGGTTCACTTATTCCAAATTTTATGCACCTCAGTAAAAGCAGATTAAATTTTGTAAGAGAATTGCATAGAAAATATTCTTACTGATATGGGACTGTCACCAAGTCTGACCCGTTACAACAATTTCACAGAACACATCTTGGAAAAAGAAAGCCCTGAAAGCCCTATGAAGAGCACTGTTCTGGATACTCTAATTACGGCAGTTGCTAAAAGCTTTCAGAAACCTAAAAAAAATGGACTTGGTCTCAATCACCTCCTGCTCAGATTTTTTTTTCTTTTTTCTTTTCTCTTCTAAGGCTTTTCTCCAATAAACCAGGATCATTTGGAAAAATACATTGTTCTACCAGCTCAAGTTCACTCAGAGGAAGGAATAAAACTCATTAACACACTTTACCAGACAAGGGTATTACCTTTCCTGTTTGGGGTATGGCATTTTTCATTATCCTTGCCACATTTGCAATTGGAAGATATATATCTTGTTCTCTAAAACTCTCTTTTGAGCCATTTGTGTCTTCGTGATCATTCATACTGTCCTCTGTGTCTAATGAAATAAAGAAAAATTAACAGAAAATTTATTTGATAGACAGCAGGCAATAATTAAGTCAGTTTAAAATCTTACACTGAAGGATGAAGACCTTTGAAAGCACAGTGTACTAACACTGTAGAAGTAATTAAAAAAGAGATGCAACACCAGGGTACTTTTATGGTTGTTCGATACCATCTTTATCACATTATGCGCAGAAATGTACATGGCTGCTGAACACCAAGCATTCTTAATGTCATGTCAAAATACAAATTGTTTCCTAGAACATAAATTTTTTTTTGTCATCACCTCAAAGGTCTCTGTGTCAACACTGAAAAATCCAAGCCCCACCTTCAGACTGCAGAAAAAAATGCTTTATACAGATGAGGCATTATGAATACAAATAATTGCAAATTCTTAGCTTGAGAGAAGATAGCAGAGAACTATACAAGAACTGGAAGGAAATATATATACACACACACACAGAAGTAGTATTTACTGTAACGTTTCTTACCATCATGAGGCTGTATCACATAGTGACTGCCACCAATGTAATCTCCAGCAATTCCTAACTGAGAAGCATCCGTTGTGGAGCTATCACCATCCATCTACAACCAGAAGAAGGAAACCTTTCAGGTATGTTTGTTACACCATTAAGTGCAGCTATGGCTGACAAACAGCACTTTAATCAACTTAGAACTATGAGACCAATTTATACAAAGCATAAATATTTTGTCATTTGAGAACAGCATCCCTTCTCTCATTACTGAGCTTTACTGACAGTGGAAACAAGGAAACTGTTTTGTGAAGCTTCCCCAAAAATTCAGCCGGAGGCACAGGCCATGCACAGCAACATTTGGTTCATGCAGCACATATAAAGCAACCTTGTGTTGTTCCCATGAAAGTCTGACCAGAACAGGTCAAGGCATCTATTTCTCTGAACAACCCTCGAAACCTACGCTCGCTGAAGACTTTACCTACAGTTGTTACACAGAGTGCATCCTCCACTCATCATCACTCCCCTCCCAAAGAAGCTTTTGTCTAGCCCACCAACAAACTTCTCCCAGCCAGACCTCAGGACCAGCTCTGTATCCGCATCCTCACCCTCCCTGAGGCACCAGTCACTCCCAGCTGCCTTCCGAGTCCCGTTTTCCTTCGCTTTCCCTGGTCCTGCCCTGCCTCGCTCCTCTGGGCATCCTCCAGTGCTCCTCTCACAATGTTCCGACGTGGTGGCCAACAAGAAGTCTTCTCCTTGAGGCTTTAGAGATGAGGTCACAGTTTAATAGGCAATTTGAATGCCAGGAGAAAGAGGGAAGCCAGAAGAGCCGGCATTTCCCTCCCCGGCTGGGGACCCTTGTCCCGGGAAGCAACCACCACGTTTCAGCTGGAGGAGTCTGGGAGATGCCTGCCTTCCCCCTTCCAAATGGGGCAAAACTACCGAGATCAGCAGCAGCCATTTGCTACTAATTCTCAACGTTTGCTAGGAAATCGACTTTGTGAACAAGCCAAGGGGTCTCGCAGTGCTGCTCCGAACGGAGGCTGTGCCCCAGAGGGTCCTCAGCAGCCTGCCGTCTCACCGCTCGGAGACATCGCACGTACCGCGCTTCCTCATTCTGCGGAGGTGAAAGAGGCGAAGATGCCTCCTACGTCCCTTGGAGGTTCACATCTCTTTAGTGAGGACTTGCCACAACAGCAACAGAACACATCGCTGCCTTCTGCACCCACGTTTTGCCACCATACACAACACACAGACATATGTGCATTCTTGCAACAGCAAATGCTTTGGCCCATGTAACCTGTTACCATATTACATTTTGCCTTTTTACAGGAATAAGTAATTTCCTTAAACACTGTCAGCAGGTGCTCAGTAGAAAGCTTAGTCCTACCAAAAAAAAAAATCATAGCAGACAACGGTTGCACTTTCAAAGGGGCTATTTTATCAGTGCCAAATGTAAGTTCGAATTCAAGTTTCCAGCTTTTTAAAACTTTTGGACAATCCTGACTTTTTTCCAGTTGCAGGTGTCTTGAAAATTGCATTTTAAAAGTGTATTAAAAATAAGCTTTTGCAGAACATTGAGCTGCCATGCTTTTTCTCATGTAGGGTGGTATTTTTGCAGTCATGTGCTTTAATAATGCTTCTTTTGGAGAGAGGAAACAATGCAAAAATTAGGGAGGGAGCAGGGGCTCCCAGCACATGCAAACTCTTTCAACACAGGCGCACAAATCCAAAGATATTTTTTAACACGTTTAGATGCACAGCACCAGATTCACCTTTGCCCTGAATTTTCTTGGCTGTATTTAACATCAAACAACTCTGTTAGCATTTGCTTATCTACCCATTTGCTAGAAAATCAGCTCTTCCATTCCCATTCTACACTTCATACTGTTCCTTCTCTGGACCAGCACTTCCCATCCTACCCTCTCCCCAGCCCAGCTGTTTCTGATGAGAGCAGCCAGCCTTACTGACAAGCTACATAGACAGCCCCATGGGAGGCAGAACCTGGCTCCATTCCGTCGCCGACCTACACCAGGTGCCCTGGTGTCCTTGGAAAACAAGCCCTGTCCCAAAGGGTTGCGTGGTCATTGCCGGTGAGACCATGCAGCTCACTTCTTTACAGACCATTAGCCTGAAGAGGGAGGGAGAAGCAGTCTTGTGCTATTTTTATACCTACCCAGAAATATGAGCAACTTAACCTCCCTCTAATCTGCACTTTGCCTGTTGCCACAGGGCTGGGGTTTGCTTTCAAACCCTTAGGCAACGTCCAGTGCTACGCTTGGCCACAGATGCACAAGTAACCCGAGAGCTGCTCACATTCAAGGCAATACTACAACAGCTGGATGTAGCCTTAGGAGCTGCTTAAGAGGAAAAAAACCCCACTCTTCCACCTCTTCCTCATTGTACAGAATGTGCTTTTTTTAAAGCACTTCTGGTCCCTTTTGATGGGCTTTTGTAAAACGGTTTCACTTCTTAGACAGCAGCTCTGCCCAAACGAAGGGTAGCATTTTAGGCATTAGCTTTCCATGTGCCAACTTTCATGTAAATTCACTTTGTCTGCATTTTGCAGACTCTTTGTTGGGAGATTTAACTTTGCTTTTCAATTTTCCAAAGGGTCTCCAGTTTGCTTACTCAGCTCACTCTAATGACAGTGCAAGGATATCACAATCCTGCACGTCAAGACCACCAAAATCGACATCACCCATCATTAAGAGAGTTGTCTCTCTTTTCCTTCTGCAATTTGAAGCAATTAACATTCTGCAGTCTGGTAAATCCCAAAAGCTACCTCCAAAATTAAGTTAGGATTTCCTGGCAGTCTTGTCCTCAGTTTAGGCTCTCTGATCCCTACTAGAATTTTACTCAGAATTAGGGTCTCCACGAACTTTAAACGTTAAGTTTATTCAGCCCCAGTACTATTTTAAATGCCTTGATGTTTCTTCCCCTCTCCTTTCTCAGTCTTCTCTGAAACATATCTTCTAAAACTTTCCTTTTTCCAGGATTGCAATATTCTTCACATTTCTGCAGTGATGTGATAATTCACTAGTTTCTGCTCACCTGTCCTGCAGCCTACCCCATCTGAATCTTTATTGCCAAGACCCAGCAATATTATTTAAGAAATCATCTTGCTTTCATTAGATCAGCTCACCTTCAAAAGACAACTCCTGCTTGAATCTCTTTTAAACCTCTGCTGCATCTGTAGACAGTTTTGGCCATATTAGACTAATGCATCAGCAAGGTACTATTCTTTGCTTTTATTCTTTTCTGTGTGCACTTTTCCATATCTACTTACAGTATGTATTACTTCACCATTAGTGAGAATTTGAGTGGAAGCTTATCAACATAATGAATCTAAAATAGCAATTAGCAAAATTGACAGGAAAAGGCTTGCAAAAGAAAAAGGCAGATCAGTCTCAGATAAAGAAAACAGGCACTGACAGCTTAGCATCAACTGAAATTACTTCTGTGGGTATTACTTTAAGAAAGATTTTTAGCTGCCAGGACAACCTCGGGGCAGGGGATTACAGACAGCGTAACGCCCTTCTGCATAACACTTAGCATAACCAGGTCCTAATCCAGGATCACAGGATAATTCAGGTTGGAAGGGGCCTCGGGAGGTCTCTAGTCCAACCCCTGCTCAAAGCAGGGTCAGCTCCAAGCTCAGAGCAGGTCACCCGGGGCTTTATCCAGCCACATCTTGAAGACCTTCATGGACAGAGCCTGCCCAGCCACCCTGTGAGCCTCTTCCACAGCTTGGCTGGCCTCATGGTGAGAAAAGGAGCAGCATCTCTACACACTACTTCAATCCAAGCAAGTCTGATGAAGAATTTCAGTCAGATTTGTCATTTAACTCAAATCTAGATCTAGGCATCTGAATATAGCAACTGTAATTAATATACCATCTAGTCACCCCACTAGTATTTCTTTGAGCCCGATGGATGACACAAACATGACCCTGCTGAAAAACGTGGCCACTGCTATTCCAGTCATCTCATAATGAACACAGTTAGACATTGAAGTATTACGGTTTTAATTTCAGATGTTCAAAACTTAAGTCAATCACCACATATCTGATTGTGAGCTCAGCACAAGCTCTGTAATACATACAACACAATGCTCAGAAAATGAGAAAAGACTGCTCTCAATACACTGTTGATAATTAATCCCCCCCTTTAAACAAAAAAAACCCCAACAAAACAACAAATACACAAAACAAACTAAACCCTCAGTGTCCCCCAAGTTACTCTAAAAAGGCAGCAGTCCAATGCAGCATAGAAACAACACCCTGCCTACAGTAAATACAGTAACTGGAGTCACTGGGAGACTAAACGGACAAGAGTTCTTATGCTGGTATGTTTTGTAGGAAGAGCTACTTCTTTGGATGGAAGTAGATGCCAAATTTCATGAACAGGCAGAATCCTGGGAGAACTAATCCTAAAAGGTTCAGATGGGTGAGAACGCTCTTCTCCTATTTTGCTCTAGCCCCTGGAACTGTTACAACTTTCTTTAAAGCACCTATTTGGAGACTATGTATCCCATCTGCATGGCAGTTTCAGCATGCAGACACTACAATGTCTTTTAATACCTTACAGTGTCCTCTATACCTGTGTGGCTAGGGAGGAGGGCTTCCAACACACTGGTCTAGTAGCACATACTGCACACAACTTCAAGAAGCACTTACTGCATGTTGTACATTATCCTCAGCCTTTAGTGCTAGGAAAACACTGAAGCTCCTCCATGCATGCATACACATATTGACTGAATCAAGACTTGAGAACTAAGCATATCAGAAGCGACATGTCAGCCTCTGAAGTGACCATGCCACCATCTGATTTTTATCAACAACGAGGGAGAGAAACCCAAGTCAGTACAGGACACTCAACCCAAACATTCAGTGATACACTGCAAAAAGCATCTGAATACAGAGCAGCAGCACGAAGTTTTCTGGTGGTGGTTTTCTGTTTGGTTTTTTTTTTTATTTTTAATGAAAAAGAATATTACTAGGAATATACAAATTAATGGATCCAGGGAAATTAACCTGAGAAATATGTTAAAAGAGAACCATTTCAGATCAAGGGCATCAAAGAAAATTCAGTAATAAGATGGAAGTGAATGAACATACAGGTTTACACTGACATCTGGCAGAAAGTTTTCTGGAGGATGCTAAAAAATATATGCTCCTGTCAGCTGCCCAAAACTCAGACTGCTCCTACAATACATCTATACTGAATTAATAAAACCTCAGTATCTCAAAGTAATCTTGCATCCTGTTTAATCTTAAGAGCTCTCTTAAGAGAGCAGTATCAGTGGCTCAGCTAAACGACAACTAAAGAAGAATGCAAGCCCTGACCTTTTAGCACCTAGGAGAGGGTCTAAAACTTAGATCAGTATAAAAGGCAAAAATAGAATCAAAGAAACAAGATTTTGTCTTCAGAATGGGGAAGTTATCTGGCAATGATTTGCAAAACTGGTCTCTTGCAGGGAAACCAAAGGCCTCTTGCGATTTAAATACCACACATGGTATTTATCCACTCTGTCTCCCCAAACTGCTACCCTACAAGAGGGACAGCAGAAAATGATATGCAATGAACTGAAGCACTTGGTACACTTTCCACACAGAGTTGTCCCTGCCATAGAAGCAGGACAGAAATAACTAAAACTGCAGGTAGGAACCACATCAGTCATTTTAGATTAATTTTGCCACCACACCTTATCACAAGAGATGTAAAGCTGTAAAGCAGTAACAGCAGCTGCTGCTCCTAAACAGAAATACAGAAAGAATTTTTAATTGAAAATACATTTTTAATTTCCTTTTATTTTTCAATGACTTCTGGAGAACCTAATTTCCCACTGAATTTTCACGTGGCAGCAAAGCAGTGTCTCCTGCATCAAGAAACACCGACTGGTAAATCCACTCACGGGCCATCATTCCAGCAGATCCACAAAAATGTAAAGTTAAAACCCCTTAGCATGTGCCTAGAACACAAACAGATGCTGCACTGTCTCTCTCCATCTTGGGCTCCTCTTATCTCTCACATTCAGTGTTTTCCCCCACAACAGAATAACATTAGGAGAAGCAGACTGATGCTGAGAGGACCTGACAGCGTCACTAAGGCTCGTTAGCATCTAGGCTGTACCAGGCTCCTTCCCTTGGACCATGGGGAAGAAACCTTTCCTTTATGAAATCCAGATAGGGCCTTTTCACCTTCCCCCTCCACATACCATATTATCAACGTTATGGCTCATCTTAGGAGCCCTGATGTCACCGGCCACAAGTCCCTTCCAGAGGGATCCAGCTGTGCTAGAGTTATGTGGTGGCTCCTTACTAGGCTGGCTAACTGTTCACAAGCATGGTTAGCTGCAATACATATGGGTGGACTAACAATGCATATATTTTTACATCAAGTAGGAGTGGATCAGTGATATGGAGCAAGCAGGAGAAATTCAGTTTCCATGCCTTCTCTTTTTTGGCAGTAAAAGAGAGAAGCTGGAGGGGAAAAAAAACGAGATGAACCGAGGCAGTTTTGCTGCTTTTGCAGATGCTGGAAGAGGGCAGCGGTGCTGAACAGACTGCACCAGCACCTCCTTCCTCCTGTAACACTGACTGAAAGCCCCATATTACCTTTCCACATTAAGTTCTTTTATGCTTTTCTAGCATTTTTTGTTGTGAAAAACTAAGCTTATCTGTTTATTAAAGCAGCAGTCCACAAATCCTGCCTTTTTCAAGTTTGATAACAGCTGTAAGTTGGTTATGCTTTTCCTTCATTGCAGTAGTACCTCAAGGGTGCCAAGAAGCTTATTCCTTTCAAGCAATAAGGCAAGTAAGAGTTTTACAAAGCTAGTTCAGACCAGGCCAGTATTTTCAGTCAAAAGTATCAAATTTGCTGACACTTCCTTTTATTCTACCAATATTGTTTACACATTGTTTAGTATGCGTATATATAGAGTCATGTTTTGCACTTTTTACAAGCATCCTGCCAGTAAAACATCAATTTCCAAACACCGTGTTTCTCTAAAGTACTATTGCAAAACTCAGTACTGAAAAGTCAAGTTTCTTCCTAAGCAAAATTTTAAAGGTGAAGCAACACTAGAGATTTGCATTTGAAAGCACTAAAGGAAGAGCCTTGCAAGCCCTTTTTAAATGTTGACAAACAAGATAACTGACTTGAAAAGTTTCATAGTATGTTTCGTATCTTCACAGTATCTTGAACAATCTTTTTCATTCAATTTCTGTACACTGCCTCCCTTCATGTAATTATTACCACAAATAAGAGGTTATCCATTAACCTTTGAACTGCTGTAATTGTCAAATATTAAAGTCTAAAGAGTAACATCCAGTATTCTTGACTTCTTTCAAATATAATGTCATAGCTGTAAATGCTAGCAGCCAAGACCATATATAATCACCCGCTCAATGCAGTGTACAAGCAACTCATGCAGACCTCATAAATAATGATTCAGATTAAACCATCTTGGGTCTCCCAGAGAATTACAGATGGATCCTCCCTTAACATTATAACTATCACGCCATAGGCCACGCCACACAAGTAAAGTAAAAAAAAAAAGTAATCACTAAGCGTATTGTTTAGGAACGCTATGCTAACAATTATGCATACACACCGTTTCTCCATTTCTGCAAGCCAATTAAAGCCAAGACTGTGAATAATGCCCAAAGCGGCTCCTTCCATTTTGCTTTTCACTACTTCGCCTGAGCTTCTTTTGAGAAAGCTGCAATTTTATTTTTTTTAAATTGACAATAACTTCCATCTGTCAGTGAGACAGGCAAAGCTTACTACATGTAAGAGAGCCCATTCAAGGGCTGAAATCCAGATTTCTACATCCTTCACTGCCTAGAAATGTTCGGGTCATCAATTATTTTGCCCTCCCAAAAGCAACCCAAGAACACCAGGTAGCTTTTACATGACAACTCTTTGCAGAACAAAATATTTTTGGTTAAGCCTTGAAGAAATTGGTAAAAGCTAGAAGTTGACTGATTTTCTATTGCTGCAGGATTGCAGCAGGACCTAGGAAGGTTTCTTTAACCAGTGTATCTTAAGAGCTGCAGAAATATTACTAGAACACATGGATTTTTTTTTTTTATTTTCCAGTATGATTGCCTGCGACTAACCTACACGATATTCTTCAGGATCGCCAACTACATAATTTCTGGATGGAGCAGCGGCTGGCACACCCAGGTACGCCCAAGAACTCTCGCCAAACACACAACAGCGTGTGCAGACACGGAGAACGGCAGAGTCCCGTCTCTCTCCTACCTGCCGTGCGTGTTAGGGACAAGCCGCCGATGCTGCTCGGCTGTGCCAGCCGATCGATCTCACTTCGTGCCCTTCAATGATGCAACAGCAGCCAGCGCAGGGGCACGAGGGGGAAAACCTTCCTATCGACACAGACGGCCTCAAAGTCTTCCCCGCGCCCGGCCTGCACCTGTCCCGTAGACACCTTGTCTATCGCGGCCCCTCGTTTTCACACTGAGCACCAGGGCACATCCCCAGTTATTCAGCAACTTTATTGTCAACCACCTTGGCTGTGACTTCTGGCGGAAGGCAGCAGCCTCCCGTGCCCGCGGAGGGGGGGAGCGGCCCTCCTGCAGACCACTGCCCGTTATTCCCTCCCCGAAACCGCCGTACCCGCACCGGGCTGTCACCCGGCTCCTCTCACCGCATCCCGGGGCCTCGCCCTACACTCCTTATCCCTGCAAAAAAACGCGGGCCGCCAGACCTTCAAGGAAATTTCGGTCTCGACAACAACGGCGGCAGCAGCGGGGAGGCCGGGCCGCTCTCGCCCCGCTGCCCGGCTCCCGGCCCGGTGAGGGGCCGTGGGCGTGGTGGGGGCCCCCCAGAAGCGCGGCGGGGCCTCGGCCCCTCTCTCCCGCGGCGAGGGGAGGGGGCTCGGCGGGCGGAGGCGCTGGCCGGGCAAAAAACAAAAGAGAGCGGAGCCCCCTCCGCCCGCGAACGGCGACGCGCGGCCGCC
>NW_010972642.1:12747037-12747245 GCF_000737465.1 Haliaeetus leucocephalus
GGCGGACACGGCTGCGGGGCAACCGCGCTCCCGTCCCCGCCTCCTACCCCCCCACACACACACCCCCCGCCGCCGCCGCCTAGGCCACAAAATGGAGCCGGAGCCCGGGGCGGGGAGTGCGGGGAGCACCTCCTTGCGCCTGGCCCCGCAAAGAGAGGGGGTACACCGGCGGGGGCAGCCGCCCCACCCCCCCTGCCAAGACCCCCCC
>NW_010972642.1:12747255-12756737 GCF_000737465.1 Haliaeetus leucocephalus
CCTCCCCGCCCGCTCTCTCTCTCGCTCCGCTCCGCTCCCCCCGGCCGCGCGGCCCCCGCGTCTCCGGTCGCACAAAGAGACGAGCGGCCGGTAAGCGGGGCCCGGGGGCTGCCGCCCCCCACTTCCTGGTCCCCGCGGCGGCGGCGCGGCGGCAGCGCCGGGGCCCGGGGAGGGAGACGGACATTTCATTCGAGCCTGCAGTGGAACCGGTTACCAATCATTGGCCGGAGCCAGGCACAAACCTCCAGTGCGGCCCTGGTTGGCTCCCTCCGCAAATCGGCTGTTTGGTTGGACAGAAAATGGCTGCGAAGGAACCAGTCCCAGCGCGGAGCCCCGCTTCCCGCAGCCGGGCTGCCCTCCCTCCGCGCCGCCTCCCCGCCACGCGCGCCGGCTCTTCCCCTCAGCGCGCTCCCTCCCGCCGCTGCCGCCGCCGCCGCCCCGGCCCTGCCCGCCTCCTTTATACGGACGGAGGCGCCCGAGGTTGGGGGGCCCGCCGGGCCCGCCTTTCCCTCCCCTGTGGGGCGAGGGGGGTCCCGCGGCTGGGCTGAGGTAAAACCGCCTAGTCCGGGCGCGCCTGCAGGTTCCTTCGGCCTCTCCCGTGGGGTGCAGGGCTGGTGGTGGTCGTGTGGTGGGGTCGCTGACCAGGCGCGGCTCTCCCCCCGGGGCTGTGGAGAAGGAAACCCTGGGCGGTGGGGAACGGGGGAGAGGGTGGCCTTCCCGGCTGTGTGCCGCTGGCCTCTTCCCCGGCCTCTTCCCCCGATCGCTTCAGCGGCAGGGCTCTGCTGTCAGGAGGGCAGGCAGCGTTTTTATAGAGGGTCGAGGGGTTCCTCAGCTCTCTTCAGAGCTGCCCTTCGCCTGGGTCTAGGCTCATCGGCTGAGGAGAACGCGTTGCATCCCCCAGTGACTTCCTAGGTCTCACACAGACTGAGAAAGAAGAGGCTGATGAAGAAGAGAACGTTGACGAAGGAGGAGAATGGCCCACGGGACTAGGTCCCAACCAGCCGTTTAGTGGAACAAAACCTTGGGTGAGAGGATCTGCGGTTCTGGGTTGCCCCTTCCCTCTAGAGAAATAAAATCTGGCTGCAAACCTGAAAGATCATTTCCCCCTGGTGATACGGGGCCTGAAGAGCACATTTTCCTTCCACTTTCAGGCTTTGTTCTGAAGAAATACGAGCTGCTAGGTGAAGATGGTAGTTGGACTGACTTCTCCATTGAGATTTATAAACCTCTCTTATGAAGCATTTATATGAAACACTTCATAATCCACCAATCCTGCCATTCACTAGAATTGGAGAGAGGGATTTTTCCTCTAGGTGAAGGCAGCCAAAGACATTCCACACATCTGCCATCAACACGTGTGTATGTGCAATCTCCACAACGGAGGTAACAAGAATAATTTTGTTTCGTGCAGTTCTTAATAACCTGTAGTCATTCTTCATTACTTGAGGGTCTTAAGTATTTTACCTCACCTGGTACGAAACTCATGTTTCACAATGGCCTCTGCTAGCATTCCTCTTCTGGTTAATACCTGATAAACACGGCACATTCCTCTCCTAGCTTTCTGCTAGCATTTGGATTTAAACAAAGCAAAACTCAATAAACCTTACACATTTCCACTGGGTTTCACACAACATTAGTTTCATATGTTTCAATACATGATAAAGATTCAGATTCACTCAAAATGTCCATGTATTTGGATTGGTTTGAGTTTAAACTGAAACATCAAATGAGACAAATTTTGCATGGCCTCAGGTTTTTACTGCAAATGCTATATGCAGCTTGATTCTGCCTGCTGGGTACCGTGAACAGTAATTAGTTATTTTTTTGAAAATGCCCGGAAGATGTAATGCAAGAACATTGGCTAACTTTGGGACCTTAGGGAATGCATTTTCCCCTTTATCAATTTCATAGCTTGTGTTCACTAACTATAATACCATGACAATACACTATTCATCTTGCTGTGCAGTTTTAAGATCTTTGGGTGGATTCTGTCATCTCAGCCCAGAATTTCACAAGTGAGTAGAGGGATGAATGCTGACCAGTGTGCAGGTTCTTCAGGGCACAGAGCAGACAATGCCCTTTTTTTTGAGTAGCTAGTTGATATTTTGAATCTTTCCTTGAAACCATGGCCCTCAAATCTTTCTACTCCATATTTTTCAAACTTGGAACAAAAATATTAATTGTTTCTCCTGGGGTGCTTTTGCTGAGATTTATCAGTGTTGTATTGATACAAAAACTACTTATCCACTTATTTTGCTCAACCCTTTTCTTTCGAATAGCATAGTGGGAGCAGTGTTCACTGTTACTGATGGCAGAACAGCACTCAGTGGTTAAACTTGTCAGCCAGCTGAAGCCAGGGAATCCAAGCCAGCATTCCCCTTTACATACATTTTATCTTGTGTTCCTCCATTAGTAACAATTTCTGTCACATGTTTATCATTCAGTCTTTAATTGGTTTATTATTTTATCCATATGCTAAGTACATTCTCAAGTTCCATATATTTGCAGCACTGTGTTCTGTTCATACCGTATATCCTGAAAATATTGTGTATTTCCACGTCTAATCTGCATCTTCCCTCTGTACAGTATCAGGGGTGTCTTGGTGAACCTTGATAAATCATCTAGTATAATGCTTGTTGCTTTGTTATCTAGCTGCTTATCAGTTACAGTCTCAAATTCCCCGTCATGTCATTTGGATTTTATATTCTCCAGGTTCACATATAATTTCTCCAGTCTGCAATGTGTTCTTCATATTCTGTACCCAATCTCTGTATGCTCTTTTTCTATCAGCTCAAACTCCATCTATACAAAAAGAGGGGAAGAATGTTCAAGAGCAGGTGGAGTTAACTGTAGTAAGATGTAAGAAAGAGTTTTGTGAGGTTGTGATCTATTTGGTGAGGTTGTTGTTTTGTGTCTGAAATTTTCAGTAAGGAAATTAAAATCTTCAGTTATCTTCTGTTCTACTTAGTAGGTGTTAGCTAAGAAAGCCGTCAAAGGTGAGCAAGTATGCTTCTTCAAACCAGAACAGATATATCAGCCTGCTCCAAAATGTGCCTTACTTGTGGTCTAGAGCCTGTCATTTGGAAAAGTATGTGTTTGAAATAAGAAATTACAATTTTTGTAGAAATAGCACTGGATGGATGTTGTGGAGGATTCATCTGACATTCTCCAGAGTTCTCATTACTGTGAAATTCTGAGTGTAACAGACTGGAAATAGGTTTGTTGTCAAACTATGAACTCCATGGTGTTTCAGGAATTTATTTTCATTCTTAACAGTGATCTTTCTAATGTTCGTTATCTCTTTTTTTGTAGATTAGAGCATTCTTACTTGTATTAGACAATCCTAATTAAAAGATACTTGGAAGGTGCCACAGAGCCAGGCAATGCTATGTGAAAAAAGATTGAATGTGGAAATCCAGAAGAAATTATCTACAGGTAATTAACCAAGTCACAGTAGGATGAGATCAGATGGAATTAATTGAAGTTCAGGACATTTTTATTTTTCCAAGGATAAGTAGCTCTCGGTTGTTTTGAAAAATTCTTTAGCTACCCAGGTGTACCTTGCTTTTAGAAAGTATTGCCCCTTCAACAGTAGAATTTCCGCTACACTTGGAAGGTTCTAGGTGCTCAGGTGGCCTTCATGCTGTGTGGTCCCACAGCTCTGAAAAGGAGTCATGTGTAGGGTCTGTACTGTGACAGCATGCCTGAGAGGCAGAGCCATAATAGTAGCCAGCTTTGACATCCACACTGTGAGGACCAAAGGATGTGTTTATTCACAGCAGACTGGTATCCAGCCAAAGAGGGGGCTGGGCAGAGTGTGATTCTGAAATTACTACATCTTTTGGGAAGTATGGTCCAAAGAGCAAGGTGCAAGCTTGGATTCAATTCCCAGGTCTACTGCCCGCTTCTTGTATGACCTTGGGCAAATTACTGTAAATGCAGGCCATAAGATTTCAATTGAGAGGTGCATTAATAGCTTTGAAAGTCTGAATTTTAATCATATTGTGCCTCAATTCCCCATCAGCTGAATCAGTAGCAATATTACTTTCCTACTTTGAGCTGAACTGTGAATGGCTTAGATACTAGAACTGGAGAGGTAAGAGTACCACAGGTAACAAATGACAAGAGAAGCCATTTCCTGAAGGCTTCTTGAGACTGAGTTCCTGTGTGCAATCTCTAATACGAGTTGAACTCATTTTTGAGCCTTTTCCTCGCCACTGCTCAATTGCCTTTCTTTCACAAGATGTACAGAAATGTAGTATGTTGAGACATATTACACTAAGTAAATTTGATTAAACTTGGTCAACATTTCAAAAGTTATTGGGGGACCTAAGACAGATAGGCAGTGCATGAATGCCTAAGTCTTGTTCCCTTAGACAAAAGAAAAATCAACTTACTGTTTTCACCAGTGGAACAGGTAGTCAAGCAAGTAGATCCAAAGATACCATTTGAAGTTTAGTGCTAGTTCATCTCAGCCAGGTGGGGTTAAATGTGGCTAGCAGCAATCCCTTTGAAATGTACCTGGAGCAGAACTGACTTGTAATCAGGTAACGCATATGTTAAAACATGTCTAAAACATCAAGTATAAACATTCCACAAGAGCAACAAAGAACTTCAAAGTACACGTGCAAGATGATGGTCCAGACAGAACCATTTGAAGGATTAGAAGAGATCTTGGCAGAAGCCTCTAACTTGTCCGTGAATAATACAGCAACAGTTGGAGGTGAAACTATAACAATACCTTCTCTGCTTTGTTTTCAACAAAGCAATGCCACAGTTTTGAGATGCAATCTGACAGGAGCCTTGCTTTTCAATTGTGCCATTACAGCCTCCTAGATAAAAACATTTGCATTGGTTTTGGCTCTTTTCAAAACACGGGAAAAAAATCAATGCTCATTTTAAATAGAAAAGGATTAAATCATTTAGCTTTTTCAAACCTTATGACAAGTAATACAAAGCATAAAATGAAAAACCTAAGTACCTCTAGTAAAATTTTAACTTAATTTTTTTGTAGCTGAATTTATGACACATTTGCAAGTGTCGTTCACATGGGTTTATTTGTTATCATCTGCATTCAGCTGCATTCTGTGGTTATGTGTTTTGAGTCTTCTCCTATTATCAGCTACATGTGGGATTGAAATTTCTCAGCAGCATAAGTACGGTGAAAGATGTTGTCGTGGCTTAACCCCAGCCAGCAGCTAAGCACCACGCAGCCACTCGCTCACTCCCCCCCACACCCAGTGGGATGGGGGAGAGAATCGGGAAAAAAAGTAAAACTCGTGGGTTGAGATAAGAACAGTTTAGTAGAACAGAAAAGAAGAAACTAATAAGGATAATGATAACAATATTTAAATGACAATAATAATAATAAAAGGATTGGAATGTACAAGTGATGCACAATGCAATTGCTCACCACCCACCGACCGATGCCCAGTTAGTCGCCCAGTTAGTACCGGTGCAGCAATCCCCCCAGGCCAACTCCTCCCAGTTTATATACTGGGCATGATGTCACATGGTATGGAATACCCCTTTGGCCAGTTTGGATCAGCTGCCCTGGCTGTGTCGCCTCCCAACTTCTTGTGCCCCTCCAGCCTTCTTGTTGGCTGGGCATGAGAAGCTGAAAAATCCTTGACTGTAGTCTAAACACTACTGAGCAACAACTGAAAACATCAGTGTTATCAACATTCTTCACATACTGAACTCAAAACATAGCACTGTACCAGCTACTAGGAAGACAGTTAACTACATCCCAGCTGAAACCAGGACACCCCCTAACTGTCACTAAGATACTGAGAGATACTGTCACATTTGCAGTGTAGGCAGAGACATAGATTTCTTCTGTCAACTTAAACATGAAAGCTGGAATTCTTCTCAGTTGAATTTGTTCAAACTAAGGGCTAGGGATAGGCTCGCTCTTTAGAAGTGTCTGTCTTTGGAAGGATGAGTTACCATCTGGACATGCTTGTCTTTCTCTTGGCTACAGAAGGAGCTTAGATCAAGAGCTTATACGAGAGGCCAAACTTTTAGGTGGCTGATGAAAGGTAAGGTGAATCTAAGCTTGCAAAAATGACTGGTGGTATTTCAATGACATCAATATTCTGAAAATGCAAGGACTGTGTCAGCTTTAATAATGCTAATATTTAGGTGGTTTTGCATTCAGCACCAAGAGTTCTGTACTTTATAAGAAGGTGGCACTGTGGGCTCTTCATTTACTGAGGCAGCCTTCCTCCCAGTTTATATATAGAAGGAATATATAGAAATCTTTGTGGGAACAGAAATTCTAATACTATTTTAATGATCACTCTTATAATAGCCACAGGGAGCTGGGAATCAATTATCTCAGAAACAGCTGAGGGACTGGTCCCATTGAGGTACCATTTAGATTATCGCAGCTCTGTTACAGGATTCTTCAGCAGCAATCATGCACCAAATACGTTTGCTATAAAATATCTTTATCGAGATTTCAAGACAGTAAAATACCTTACATTTCATCTTTATAAAGAACATTATAAGTTAATATCTTAATGTAATTACTATTTTTATTAGTTGTTCAAGTATTTTACAGACTTTTTACACATTAATTGAATTTATCACAGCTGATCTCTTAATCCCAACACTGGTAGCTTATGCATTCTATGCCTTATAATAGTCCAATATTGAAAACAGAACACAATGTGACAGATTTTCAAGACTTTCCTTTGTTCTACAGATTATTTCTAATGAGGCAGTCCTTGTTGTTCTGCTTAACACAGCAGTTCTGAAGATGTGCACTAAATTTTCCTGTAGATGAAACTAACAGACAAACCCAAAGCATATTTAAATCAGTGCTTTGGTACTGAAATAGGACTGAATAGGCTTTCAGTCTCCCTGTGACTTCAGTACGCAGAGTTATCTCTGACTCCAACAGGGGTTTAAGTTGGTGTCTGTATCAAGGAGGTATTACAGGCTCCAGGATGTCCTTCAACTGTATGATCCTGAAGACTGCTCTCCTATGTGTGTCCTTGCTACTGGAAAAGGACAGCATGAAGATTATCAGGAGGACAGCAATAGAAATTGAAATGTCAAGTGTTTTCTAAACACGGAGGAAGATAAAGTCCATCTCCCAAAGAGTGTAAACAGAGAGAGAAAGGCAAAGACTGACAAAAAAGTATGTAACATACAGACAAGGCATCAGGAGATCACATTATTAATAACTGGAATATACTGCATTTTTCTTCTTTCCTCTTCCTTCCGCTTTCCATTCTTCTGGTCATTGTATTCTGCTTACATTTCAGTGGTCCAACACTAGACTTCATGTATGCATGCAGTTCAGTCAACTAAGAATAAATTATAAGATAAATTGATGTATTTGGCTTTTCATAAGCCTCATAAAAAGTGTAATTTCCAGGCAAAACTTAAATAAAAAGAGGGCAGATACTTTTTGGATCTACCCAGAAAAAAGATATAACATAGGGAACGCTGTAAGAGCAAACTAAGACCTCTATGGAGAAGCACACAAAGTGAAAAAGTAGGTAAAACTGGAGAGAGGATGATCTGGCAAGATAATAAATCAGCCAAAAGGAAGTTTTATAGGACCTTGGAGTTGATCACAACCTGTGGTTCAGGAGAAGGCATGAAGCCTGTGGAAAAACGGGAAAGGAGTTGAGGCCAAGATCAGGAGTGGTCTGATTAAAATAAGAGTTGAGGAATGTAAGTTCTCGGGCTGTACGTTGAATGGCCTCAAGGTAGTGTTTGTGAGGAGGTTGTAATAACTAACATAAGAGGTGATGTGGGCCAGTAAAACTGTAGGAAGAAGCAACAGATTTGGAGGAGTGGGGTAAAGAAGGTGAAAATGAATGCCAGTCTCCGGGTGCAGCATCAAGATTCTGTTCTGCAGTAACCGACTCTTTGCTTGTAAGTGATCTTGGATAATTCTGATTTTTGGATGCACTGCTTTTCAAACTTACAAAATGTCTCAAAGGTAGAACTTCATTTTTTCCATTGCTTCAGTGGATCTTCACCGCAGCAGCATAAGATCTTTTCTTAATGAAAGGAAATGTGATGAGAACATAATTGCAAAACAATAAGCAAAATGGAACATTGTGAACAATTTAAAGGACAGTAACAGCACTCCAGGGTGTTTTTTTTAAACTTGATTTTTCTCAAATTGACTGGATTGCCAGCTGGTAGTCCCCATTTAATGAAAATATTGAGATGGGGTTTGGTGGAATAGAGTTCCTTCCCTAAGCTAGTTCAGCAAATTATTTTAATAACTCTTTCTGAAGCTATAATAATCCCTGAATGCCCGTAACAATTATTATCCTCATTATCGTAATAATTTCTGCTATTATAGAGATCTATATTGAAGACATAATTTCTAAAATCACAGTGATCATTCCCCCAGTGGGTTCAGAGACTTTTTTCCACTTACAGTCTTAAGTTTAGTTGGGGGGGGGGGGGGGTATTAGAAACTCTAGCTGACACTGGAGATACCACTGCAGAGTGGAAGAGTAATACAGCAACAGAAATAGGAATTGCTGATGTCCTCTGTGTAAAAAAGCTGAGGATGGGGAGGCAATGCCTCTTAAACCTCAAGACTCAAAGTTATTATCCCGTTCTCTTTCTTCACTTTCTTTTGGTCCTTTGCTGTCGCTCAGTATTACTTTTGTGGCAGAGTACTGAGAGCCGACGTGGTTGGTGTCCTGTACTAAAAGCGTTAGCAAGATAATCACAACTCTGAAGGTGTTATAGGGTAAATAGGTGTCACATTTACATTTTACACTGGGGGACACTTGGCATGAGTGACTTAGGCAGGACCACAGAGCAACCCGATGGTCGTGTTAGGGATGGGACTAATTGCTCCCGAGTCCATAGTGTGCATTTCGTTGCCATGCGTTCACGTTACAGCAGCCTTCACGCTCACTCAGTGAACAGCCCAGCAGTCAATCTGTGCAGCTGAAAAGAAGATCCATGCCCCAAAAACACTAACGGTTGGTTTAGCATTGCGTCTTTTTAAAACCTTTCAAACAAATGTCAGTCTTTGCCGTAAGCGAGAATATGGGTCAGATAAATTACCGTGTTTGGTATAAGAAGTCACATGTTTCCACGTGAAAAGTGAAGAAAGCTCAAATTGGAGCCGACTAGTAGTAACAGCAGACATTTGTGTGCGGGTTTGCTGGTGGTTTACATCTTGCCCTGTCTGTCTTCTCAGTTTGTGTCCTTCTTGGCAGGCACTCCTCTTGCCGCGTACTGGTGTGAAAGCCACCACGATGGGGCCACGACCTGTGCAGCGCCCTACGATAACGAGGCCAGATCACGTCCAGAGCCCGGCAGGGAGGGAGCAGGGTGAGAAGCCTCATCCGACCTTCTGCCTCACGCAGTTCCTCTTGCGGTTAGCGTCTTCTTCCCGGATTTCTTGGTATGAACCATCAGTTGTGAGAACACCTATTTCGAAAACACCTCCCGAGGGCTTCTCCAACGCCAGCATCCCCCAGCCGGCAGCC
>NW_010972642.1:12756997-12797136 GCF_000737465.1 Haliaeetus leucocephalus
GCCGCGCCGGGGGCTGCGCGCCGAGCCGCGCCATGGGCAGCGCTCTCCGCAAGAGCAAAGCGGTGCGGCAGGCGCCCGGCGGCGGCCCGGAGCGGCGGGGAGCAGGTAGGCACCGGGGCGGGAGGCTTTGGTTTGCCGCTGAAACAGCCGGGAGGTGGGAGCGGGACGCGGCCGGCCCCCCCCCGCCCTGCTGCCGGCCGGGCGTCTTCGGGTGCGGGAGTACCGCGCCGTGGAACAACTTTAACGTGCCTTCAGCTGGCGTGAGCGTAGGGCTGGCTGCTTTGTAGCGCTTTGGAGTCAGAACTCCGGTCTCTGATCCTCCTCGGATATAGTATTAACCATGCTCTCGCTGTGTCTGTAAAACCCGGTGGAAGAAAAAAAAAGGAGAAATAATGAGCTCGAAGTAACGAATGCCTGAAAACTAACCTAGGCTTACATGTGGCGCTGTACAGCAGTTCTGTGTAAGTGAAACAGCACTCTTAGGATGTAGTGTTTCATTGAGCATCTGCTGTTGAAGGAGTGTTTTCAGGCCTGCCTAATTCTTCAGAAAGGGGTCTGGTTTTAAAGGTGTTTCTATATATGCAGTAATTTGAGAACACTGAAGCTAAAGCACCTTGGTAGCTTTAAGGTATTGCATAATATTTTAAGTCTCATTATGCAGAATGGAAATTGTCAGAGACTTGGCAAACAAAGAAGAAAGATGCCTGTGCAGTATGAATTTGCGTAAGGCGGGAGCACAGCAGGAGTTGGCAAATACAAAGATGAGGTTTATAACATGAGTTAAGACTCATGAAATAGGCTTATCATTATGGCCCTATATTGCTTAGTATCTTTCAATTATACCAACATAAAATCTTCCAGTCCAAGTAAAAACTTGGTATTGGAAGCACTGGATGTTCCTTGACCCTAACAGGAAGGACTGGAAAAAAAGAAAACTCAAACCACTGTCAAGAGAGTCCAGTTGTCCTTGTATTTTCAGGGCACCCTGAGGCCAGTTAGGGTTAACCCACAGCAGTTCCCTTACCTAATGCTGCCACCACCATGTTTTGATTTAGAAATATGCGGTTTAGCTTTAAATCAGGTACTGAAAGCTAGGCAGATATGATAGCACAGAGTCTGGGGCAGACTAAACTGCTATGGAGTTATACCCAAACCCAGTTCCTCTGGACGACAATGTATCTGCTGACACAAACTCAGAAGTTAAGCCTGCATTGAGCTTTTTCAGCCTTATGGAGCTGACTCATTTAGGGTAAATGACTTAAAAGAACATATTGTTTGGGCTTTGGTTTATATGCTCTGCTGTATCTTTGGTTTTTCAATTTAAGACATTACTACTCCCTGCTGCCCGTTCTACAACTCTGGCAGCATCTTAAAGTAATTCTTCAGGCAAGTTGGTTTAAACTGTGACGTCAAGGTTTATATTTCAGCAGCTATGCAGCTTTGCTTCTGGGATGGCCACGTACCAGTGGATAATTATCTGAAACCCAACATCCATTTCCTGAAGGAACAAGTCAAAGTTTTTAATATCAAGGACAAGAGATGAAGGGAGTTGCAAGTGCTGTTGAAGAGGTTAAATAGAAGGTTAAAACCAAATAGTTAAAAAAAATGCAAATAGAGATATGTAATTTACTTCAAAACTAAGACATAATTCAAATAAGCTAGTTACTCATTGTTGAACTGACTCTTAAAACATGAACAATCTTAAATTAACCCCTTTCCATAGTTAGTCATACCAGGCAGTAGTTTGTTTTTTTTTTTATATCTACATACATTTTTTGGACAAGGCGAATTTAACCTTATGTATGTAGTAAGAGGAAGAAATTGGGCTGTTCTTAGCTGTAAGAGTGTCTTAATTACTGTCTGGATCTGTTCCCACCCTTCCATCTTTTTGTCAATGGGAGTAATAAATTCAGAGTTATTAATTCACTGTAAGATCTAAGGATGTTTAAAAAAAGCAAACAGTAGCAAGCTGGCAATGAGCAAAACTGGCAAGGAGAATGGTGGCTAGCACAGGAAAAAGCAAAAATGTTAAGATAAAGTGCTTATATATATATATTTTGCATAACATAGCTATTAAATACATTCTCTTGTCCTTAGCTTGTGCTTTCAAAAAGGTTATCCTACAATCTTCAAATAGCATTCAGTTTACTTCAACATTGCATTTTGCGTATATAGTATTTATGAAATTTTGCAGGTATAAAGGTATGAAAATTGGAAATAACTCAGAAGATAATGCTTTTCCTGATTTTTTTTTTCTTTTTGTTAATTTCTCTGTACTACTTTTCTGTATTATAAGCAGGCATTTTACTGCAGAAAGGATTAATGAGAAAAAGCAAAGCTATACAATAAGGGGTAAACTTTCACATCTCAGAATTAAGACAGCCTGGGTTGCAGCTTTTCCTTTATAAAACATATTGTTTGTTTCTGTGGGACTCTACCTTGGTATCACCTCAAGTTCTGCTTTTTTTCCCCCAGATCCTCATGCTAGTTGAATTTTATGAGTGGCTGTGTTTTCAGTTCAGTTTGACTTTTCATGTAAGTTGAAGTTGCTCGGCTCCTTTCAGGACTGGGCACTCAGGACACAGCACACGCTCACTGGTGGGCCTGGAAAGGTATAGTAGATTTGGAGTGAAATTTGGGTTGGATTCTACAAAGTGAATTAAAGTATTTTTAGAATCATTGCTCCTCATTTTTAGTGCTAATATGAGAGCCTATGAATACAGCATAACTGTGAGATTGAATAACAGGGGCTCCACTTTGGTGGTCCTAGTTCTGTGCTGGAGTAGAAACACCGATGATTAAGCTGCGTTGACATTTGTGTGTGGTTAGTGTGTGAGTAATGAGGTCCCAAATATTTTTATTTTTGCAGTATTTCCTGCAAATGTTTTGACCATATAATTTACATGTGAACTGCTCAGGTGTTACAATAACAGATGTGTCACAGCAGTCTTTGTGGAGAGGAGTAGAGTGGACTTGACTCCTGGAGGTGGTGTCGTGGTTGCCCATGTTCTTCCTCCACCCTTGTTAACAGTTATGCCATCCTCTTGATTTCTGCTGTGAAAGGGAACAGTGCTTGGCCCTCACAGTGTATGGTACTGGTCCCCTTTTTTTCCATCCATTGTTATGGTTTCTCTATTTTCAAGACTTCCTTGGAGATAAAACTTCACTGCTTGTTCCTGTCTGAATGTTGTTCCTCCATTAAGCCCATCTTGGACATCCTTTGGTAGGGTGTCTTCCTATTATTTTGATTGTGCTTGTAGAAAACAAACCAAATAACAGATAAAATTGTGCACTGTGGCTTATTCAGTATGCTGAATTGGTAACTTGCTCTCCTTTTTCCACTGATTTAAAGTGAGAACACTTTACCACTGCTGCCTCCTGAGAAAGTTTTCTCTTTGATGCTTCCTCTGTTTTTGATACCTGCCTGTTGTAATGCAGCTACCTTCCAGTCTGCAGCATCTTGACTCATGTATTTCCTGTGAAATTCTTTTCCAGTGCTCGTTCATGTTTTCCTCATTCATACTTTTCAGTAACTTCCTGTTTTGAATGCGGTGTCACATTGTAGGTCTTCCTCCCAGAGCCGTCCTCTAACTTGCCAAGCTATATCTGATGCCATCTCTTTTTTTCCTCATCTTCAGTTTGGGTTTACCTTCTACTTTTCTTCCAAAAAGCTCACAGCTGTTGCTTTCCTTAGCATATTGCCTTTCCTATATGTACTGTTTGTGCCTTGTACAGCTGATTATGTGGTTGGACTCATTTATGGTAAACCCTGTGGAACTGTGAGACCTCCTGTAATTTTTGGCTGTTACAACATTCTCTGACCCAGCACTGGTATTTGCATAAAAGAGATACAAATGCAAAGGGAGGAGGTAAGTAAAGCATGCAAATACTTCTATTTCCATAGAAAATAATAGTAGCTTAGTCTAGTGTAGCCTTAGCTTTTCTTAAGAATCTGCTAATGAACTCGTTTTACATATTGAACCAAGATGTCATCTCATTTCATCTTCTAGCAAACTTGCCTGTTTCACTTGTTGAGTCAGCTGCTTGGAGAAGAAAGTGTTGTTTGGCACGGTCACCTTGCCTGTGTCCTGGCGTGGCATCCCCAGTATGGTGGGAAGGAAGCTCTTGACTTCCTTAACTCCTCCACTGTTTGCACAGCCTGACACAAAGCAAGCACATCGCTGTAATTCTAGCTCACAAGAGCGTAACTTACTGTTTTCCACCCATCTTTCACAACTATTTCCAGCTAGACCTTTGTCAGAAGCTGCGTGCATGAGATTGGTTTGTTGTATCGCTTAGGTAGCAAGATGGTTTGGAGGGCAATGACCTGTGTAGGTTATCTTTCTTCGCTCATCTCGTAAAAATGCTATGTCATTGTTTGCTGGGCTGCTACAAGCAGGATTAAATAATTCCACCCAAGTCCTTTTGTTTTTCAAAGACAAGAAATTTTGATCACTCTGGGCTAAAATAAGTGTTGTGTCGTCCTGTCCCCCCGCCCCTTAAAAAAGCCCTGCTTGGGGGTGGTGGGAAAATCACAGGCTTCTGAGCCAAGTACCCAAGTACTTTTTTCAGTGCAGTGCCTGCCTTAAACTGCCCATTCTGGGAGATTGCCTGCAAAAAGCTGATTTTCCTTTAACCATGTTCACTTTTAATATTGGCCTGTTTGACAGAAAAACTGATTGTTTTTGAGCTGTTTTGCACCATTTTTTTGTGTTCTCTGTGACTCAGGTGTGACCCTGATTACAAAGAGATGTGTGGGAATTAATAAATGGCTTTAGTTGTGGTAGAGACAATAAAGGCATGTCCGATGGCTGTAGGGACTAATGAATGGCACCAGCACCTGGAGATCCTGTTCCAGCCCTGCTGAGTACTGTTTTACCTCTCTATGCCTCAGGTGCCACACTTGTTAAGGTGTGCCACGCTTGTTCAAGTGTGACTGGTGATACTTCCTCCTCTTGTCAAAGAGCTGTTTATTTACTGACCAGGAAAAAAAAAAAAAGGTAGCATGACAGTATTAATCACAGTTTGTGGGAGCCACAGGTTTGTGTTGGTTGCAGGAATGTCAAGAAAAAAAATCAGGAAGCTCAGCTTTTTCAGGTCATCCCAAATGAAGGGTGAGCCAGTATGGATGGCACTGTGGGCATGATACACCTACAGGTAGTCATACCAGAAATCAGCTTCCTTTGTTTTCATTTGGATTAGACAAAGCATTATACTAATATAGGTAAATCCAAAAGCAGCAGTGACTTTGGAAGGGAATAGGCAAAAATCCATGTTAAAATTACCGGTATTGTAAGATAATGTTTTTCCTCCTCTGGCTTAGAGAACTTAACACACAGGTTGAAAAGTTCCCAGAAGAAAATTTGTACCTATGTGTTTCGCCACTTATGAAAAGGCTTTTAAATGCTTTTTATACTGAAATAGCTGTGGTAAAAAAGAATTTATGTTTTCATGAAGGAGATGGGTGTTTTGGAGTAACACTACAGACTGCAGTCCAGGACTGTTAACAGAAACCTGTGCCAAAGTAGAGCCCTCCAGTTTCTGTTTGTGTACCCTGTTTCAACTAAGTGCAAAGTGAAGTTATCCCACATTATGTCTTGATGTTGATCCCATTCAAGCTACACTTTATTTAAATGGAAGAAATCTTAAGCTCTTGGATATGAAAAGTGGATTAACAAGAATACAATGAAAACTAAAGCACTTTGCAGCAACACACTGAATAAGCAATATCATAGTTCGGAAAACTTCTCATTTCTTAGGAAAATGCACATTACTTGTCAGTTTTGAAGCTTGGTGGTTTTTTAATTTGAGAGCGAGTCAGAATCAAACGTATGAAACACCCTGTTCACATTTGTTCATTAATTCAGTAGGCTTAGGGAAATGAGCGTAGAAAAGGGTATCAGTGAGCCAGATTACACAACCAGTCTCTTGGTGAAGTTAGGGCTGGTTTGGATCTGCTCTCATTTATATCAATAGTCAGGGATTGCTAAGAAAAATGCAGTAACTTAATGAATTAACTCTCACTAATGGTTTTAAGGGCTTCTTGGTCAGATGTGGAGAGAGCATAAAGCCAAGAAGACCTGTGCATTTACTTTCTGATGGGATGCTTCTTATCATAATGATTTCAAACACTTAAACACCTTTTGGACATTTCAGCAATATGTCAGGCAAGTCACTGGCAGAACCGGAGGAGCATCAAGGCTGTTTTCTGGTTTTAGGCATATGATGCTCTCTTTATGCTACATGAAGACTGCATGTGTGGGAAGCCAGCAGGTAACAAAACAGACCTGTGGTCCAGGGAGAAAAGGATGAAAGTGATTTCACTGTTCACTCTCATCTGTTAATTTTTGTGCACTCTGCAGGTGAAGGAGCTATTCAAATGCTCAGAAATTCTTTGTTTTTCACTTGAACTGCACCAAACAGACAAACGAGCAAGCAGTCTTAAGGACTGAGTGCATAGCTCAGTCTTTCTCAACTTCTCCTTCCCTCAGTGCTTGCCTATGCAGACAGTGAGATTCTTTAGGAAAAAACAGCCTTTAGCCCTGGGAAAGACATGTGTTTTTGTGGTATTGGTAAAGTGTTTTTGTTTGTTCCACTCACCATGGAACTTTTTGCTTGCAGGCTGAAATTATGAACCATACGGAGTATATACAACTGTTGCAAGCTTCTGCTTATATAAGTAGGTGCAAAAGATGCTCTGAGGTAGGGTTTTTCACCTTCTGTTTTTTGTTTTATTAACATTGGACACTTAGGAGGGAAAGTAAAATTTTTACTCTAGCTGTATGATTTCTGTGCAGTGATAGCACGTGGTGCTTTACACATGGTTAAGGACAAGTAGCTAATTTCAGAGAGAAGGCTAGAGGTACTTTTAATTGGGTGTAACATATATCTTGGTCCCGTGTGTAGACAGCAGGGTTCAAGGCTCATATATACCAGCCTTCAGAAGTAGCATTCATGTGACACCGTGGTTCACTCTTGATTAACAGCGCTTGTCAGTGAGCATTGAATTCTGTGGGTGTAAATTATCTTGAGTTGGCCTGTCCTAACATTACTGACTTGTCATGGGTTCAGACTTTGGCTGAGTTCAGGTGAGGAGGCAAATGTACCTCCAAGCTATCTTTATACTTCCTCTGACAGGGCAGCCAAGCACTGAATCAGCACTTGGAAAGAAAGAGAATAGCCACAGGGCTGTGCTGGTTTATCCTGTCAAAGGTACCAGTGGTTCTTGCCTAGAATCACTAGAGCACAGCACATGCAGCCCTTATCTAAGCAAGCCCTGACACATCTTCTACAATAGCCAACTCCGTTGCTTCTCTTGATTAGCTGTAAGGCTGCACTGTGTCTCTTGTCACAGTAAAAAATAAAGCGTGTGAGGTAGGCTGAAGGTCTAACTTACACCAAAGTTTCTAAGTATTATTTTTAAATTTCGACCCACTGATCCTGGCCCTCAGGGGAGTGTGGGTGTGTTGTGATTCCCATAGGGGCAAAAGCAGTTTAGGAGGTTCTCGTCCTTCCCTGCATCCTGGCCCAGGTTTCCGTTCCTTCTCAGTTTTGTCAGTTCAGCTGATTGTAAAGCAGCGTCTCAGCACGGATCTGGGATATGATCCGGGCTGGAGGTGTGTATTTTAAAGGCTTGGGTTTTTCCCTTGTCGTAATCTGGATGACGGCTTTGTTACCATCATTTCCAAATGTTTGAGTTTACGCAACAGAGGAGGTAGTGACCTGTGCTGAAAGGGCAGAAATGAGCAAATCTAGGAGAAGGAAAAACTGAAAGCTTCTCCACCTAAAAAGCTCACCTGAGTGTGAGGTAAACATTCATCGTCATATGAAATAGCCTGTACTTCTCAGATGCCTGAAGATAAGGCTGTAAAGCAAGTTACATTCTTGTTCATAAGCATTACAAAATTAGAGGCATCTTCTGAACTACTGGAGTAGATGGCTATTTAACTGCATTGTTTGTCAAAAAAGAGATGTTCATTCTTGTTGATAATGTCCTTCTACGTGATACAGAAAATCTAGGTAAATCAGCGAAGACTTTTGCCTTGAAGCGCCCCTTACAGACCTTCATGGTGAGTAGTTGAAGGGCAGGTGCTTTCCATGGATCCCCACGTCCTGCCTCGGCAGCCTGTTGGATCCCTGGGTGGACGCTTTTGCAGACTAAGGCGATTCTTATCCTGGAGCATTTCTGCTCACGAAGCTGCTCCGGGCTGTTGTGTTGGGCTGGTCACATTCCTGCCTGGTCAAGGCCTTCTGAAACCCAATTGTGCCTTTTTTCACCCCCACCAGAAGTTACACAACCGACAGTCAAAAGTTCAGAGGCTTTGGTACCAGGAAGGACTTTAGTTTGTGAGGAAGCTCACTCCAATAAGGAAGGATATAGATTAAAAATACCATAGTTGTTTCACTGTTTTTTGTTGGTTGTTTTTTTTTTCTCTCTGCTCAAGAAGTGGCAATGAGGCTTAGTGTAGTCTGCTTCAGAAATGGTTTCAGGTAACTTCTAAAAAGATGGGGTTTTTTGCTGGTTTAACAGGCCACTGAGCAAAACTGGCAGTTTTGCTGCTACCAGCGAGAGAAATGCTGCTGCCTCCCCTTCCTCCCTGCTGGTCGGTATGGCTGTCTTCTGCCTGGCACCAGCTGCGGTTGCTCACGGGATCCTTCCCTGAGCTGGCTGAGCTTGTTAGGTTGGTGGGAAACTGTCCACATCTTTTCTTCTCCTGGGTTAGTTTTCTCCTAGGTTAGTGAGTTGACTTAACTCATGTAAGGGTCAGCTGGCTGTCAGAGCTGGTGCCAAGTATGCAGACAGCAAGAAGCAGAAAAAAACCCAGTGTGGTGGTGGAAGAGTAGGCTTGTCCCCTTTTGATCGTAGTGATTTGTTAGATCGGTTCACCCCATGTCAAGGAGCACTTGGCAGGTTGTAGGGGAGGTAGCACTCAACAGCCACCATCTTCTAGATTGGGACTAACAAAAAAACCCAAAAATGGTGGTAGCGCAGGGTAAGAGCCTGACTGGATCTTCGTGCAATGGCTGTGAGTTGCTACAGACTTGCTGAAGTAACACTGATGCTGCCAGGCAAAGAGGGTCATCCTCACCCTACGTCACGGAGGGTTATCCAGGGCAGCTCCGTGGTCTGGGTTCTCCTTGGCAGTCTCACTCTGCAAAAAGGTATCTGCCGATTGATTTCTGGAACGTATCGATTCACCAGGACTGCGGGTTATTGTAATTGCCGTTAATGGATGGAATTTTATGGAGACGAAGCACGTGACGCGCGGAGCATTTTCTGCTTTGTCATCCTGCCTGTGGCAGGTTGCCCGAACCAACGAGGGAGAGGCCCCGAGCAGCAGCAGCCTGCATACAAACTCTTTCAAGTCTCTGCCGGAGGTTGTGGTTGCCTTTGGGTTTTGGGGCTATTGCTAAAGCTAGGCACCTCTAGCACAGATCTACCTGAAAATCATTAGAGATGTCTATATAAGTGCCTGTGTTGTCTAACAACTAGATTTTTATCTCATTGAAGATACAGTTTTAGGTGAACATTCCTGAGGTTGTTCAAACTTGTTGTAGGCATAAAATATGAGGCTTCAGTTGTTTCAGGTACGTGCAGGACTATAGCTTTGATAATACAATGAAGAAAAAAATTCTCCTTTGTGAAGATTGTGACCAGTGTTCAAAATGTGTTCTTGCTTTTCTTTCTTTACATGCATGTATATATACACAGATTAATTCCTGCGTTCCTTCCCCAAGCTAGAATAGGCCAAGTATTATCCATCACTAATACTACTATTAACTATTGTGTAACGATTCTGATCTTTAAATCCCTTTACTAACATCAGCAAAGTACTCTTCCCAATACATTTGTGAGATAAAGGGATTTAATCACCAAGTTTCAGAGAAGAAACTGGAGACAACAAGATTACAGACCAATTTTCAGTGACTGCCTTTTTGCATTTGTGTGTGTGTGTGTGAATGCTCTTCAGGTTTGTGGGCTCAGTGCCCAAGGAATGTATACACATTCAGTATGGCTGTTTGTCTAAGTATGTGCACGTGTCAGAGTTTGCCAATTAATGCTGGTTGTGCAGTGCAAAGTATGTATGTGATTAAGTACAAACAAGTGTGTAGTGACCCATTTACTGGAAATTAAGCTTAATGTAACTCAGTTATATGGAGGAAGGCAGAACTGGTAATGGATTCCAATCAAGTATTAGATTTTCTTCTTTTTTATTTTTTCTTTTTTGATGCCATATCAAATAAATTATCACTGTGTGTAAAGATGTTAATTTTTTCCTTTCCACTAATATGTTTAACCTTCTCTGTTGGAGATACATATATCTCCAATATAGATATAAAATCAGTTATGACCAGTGGGCAAACAGATCTTTTCCAGACTTTTGAATACATTTATTTAGAGGATTTCATAGTATGAGCAATACCATACGGCAGAAATTATTGGGGGGGGGGGGGGTGTGGAAAAAAACAATTATATCAATAAATTGAACTGAAAGAAGTTTCCAGGGAGCTAATTGTAGGAGAAAAATAAAACCTTTTAATTTAGTTTCAAAAGTACGGGAAAAAAATGACAGCACATCAGCATAAGTAAATCGCTTTCTGGGCAAGAAAGGTAAAAATGATAATTTTCCTTTAAGACTGAAGTTTCAGGCTTAGCCACAGCAAGTGTTATTTCCTTGCTTTGTTCCAAGCATATCGTTAGATTGGCAAAAAAGTACTGAAATCCCCGCCAACTCCCGTATGGGATTTTATTAAAGAGAAAAATATGGCAAGTCATCCTAACGTTGCAAATGAGTCATGAGTCGCCTTAGGAAACGCTCCCCTGAGACAGGCATGCCGCTGATGAGGAAGCGATGAAGCTGCCAGGCCACTCCCCCAGACAATTTCGCTTGAGGAGCTCAGCATTCATAAAGGACGTCTCTCCAGACACTATGTTATTTTATTCTTTATTTCACAGAGAAAGCACAGAACCTGCAAGAAGGGCAGCGCGAAGTGACAGCAGAAACTTCACAGCCAGTTGGTTTTGTACAGGAGAAGCAAATAGGAGATCATGAGAAAACTTTAAAGGTAGGGGAGATACATTTTAAAGACTATAATTAGTTTTGACATTGAAAAATAATAAGAATGTAGGCTTTCTTTTGAAAATTGTAGTTCTCGGGAGAAGAATGGAGGAGATCCGTTCTCAGGATGGGATCGTGTTCGTGAGTAAGTTTCACCAGTAAATGGGAAACAGCTTGTCAAGATCCCAGATGCTTTGGAGTGGGATTCTAGGAGGTGGTTTCAGAGAAGAAGGTTGTAAGCTACTTTGTGTGATCTAAACTTTTAATATGTTTTCATGAAGAATGATTATGAGGAACTAATGAAAAAAGAACCAAACAGTAGGGAATAAAAGCTGAAGTTTCTTAATCCGTGTGAAAACATAAAGCATTTTTCTTTAAAAAAAAAAAAAGTATCATGACATAAGTAGTGATCTAAGCAAATTTCATGAGTAGGTATTGTGGTTTCTTTATATGCATCAAAAAGATACTGTTCTTGGTAGTTGGGTCTGATGACTGTGGGAGTTAGTCTGCCCTTAAGCTTCACACCATCCTGTTGCCACTGAGCAAACAAGAAGGTGTGCTTTGGAAAACAATGGCACTTTCTCTAATTTTATGTCCCTAAATACAAATAAAGTGAAACTGCGTATCATAATGCAATATATGCTCCTTTTTTGCTCTTACTGTGATTGCAGTAGGAAGTTTGAGCCTGGCCAATGGCTGTGTTAGAAAAATAGAAAAAAGGGCAACCAAGTGCAAAGTAGATTCAGTGGTAGGGTTATATATTGGTGTGGTGCAGCAGGAGAAGAGGAAGGAAGAGGTATTTTTGGATGTCTTCACAAGAGCCACAGGTGTTTTCTAGGTTTTGTTTTTACTATTAACATGCCACCCAGGGTTATGAAATACTATTGAAATGGAACTTTCTACAGGCAGAGGCACAGTCTAAATTTCTGCTGACATTGCTGTGTAATTTGCTGGAGGGATAGGGGATTTTTGTCAGTGATACGGCTGCACTGGCAGCAGTCTCTAGGGTAGACACAGTTATACGTACAGAGGGAATAACCTAACCTCAGAGGAAGGTTACAGTAGAATGGATTGAGCACAAAGGGCTGCTTAATGCAAAACAAAATTAAGATGGAAAGAGAAGGGGACCTTCTTTATTTTTTTTTCTTTCCTTTTATTTGCCATGGCTATTCCAGTAGCACTGAATCAAGTTCTACCTAAAAGCGAGCAGATTTGTAAAGTGACTGAGGTTTTTATTTCCTTTTTTGGTCTTAAAAGTTTTGTCATGACTTTAGTTGGTACTCACTGATTTACATCAGACGAGGAATCTGATTTTCACTCACTCCAGATCTTGTCCTGCAGTTTCAGAGACGTTGAGAATTTTGCCAGCAACTCCAAAGGCTTGAAGGTCCGAAGCCCTGATAAATTGGAGCTTTGCAAATGAAGTACAAAGACTCACTTTAGAAAGAGTATATGAAGACAATGCAATGTTTTTTGTGGCATACAGCTGTCAAAATGCATTTTAAGACTTTTGAGTTGTTTTTCTGTGGTAGTAGTAATCTGATTAAAAAAAACAACTCTTTTGTGAAACTTTAGTGATCACGCTTGATCCATTTGATGCCAAAGTTAGTTGCACTGCTTAACCAAAGCCATAATAAACACAGGCATGTTAAAAAATGTAGGTTTTGTAATTTTTTTTTCTTCTTTCAGTTATGTTCATTCAGTTGGTAAGGCTGCTAAGTGCAGATTATTACAATGTTGTATATGATTGTTGTATTTTCCTACTAATATATGCAGGAGGAGGGGAAAAACACTAATTAGGAAAGTCCAGGGCAGATGAAAAGAATAAAATAAATTAATGGAATGCCTGTGTCAGCAGGTATGTATCTCATCCTGGAGTACACAATATGAGGAGGCACTGGAGTTGCATTGATGTGGAAAACTAAGCTCTGCAAGGAAACCCAGGGCTCAAACGAACAAGAAAATTCATAGTTCAGTATCTAACAAATACTGAGCTATTCAAGGGTGGATTAAGAAGAGGAAATTTTAAAAAGCTAATTAAAAGTAGAGCTCAGAAAATTCAGATGCACTTATATTCCCTTACCACAATATTTGCTACTGAAAATACTAATTTTTGAGCACTGTGGGTAATGTTTCAATGTTCCCTAATCCTTTTTGTTTTCTCTGTTCAGGCACATAAGGAAGGCAAGACTCAGAAACTGCTGGAAATGAACGGGCATACGCCGATGCTGCATGCCTACGACTATGATCTCATTGTCATTGGTGGGGGTTCAGGTGGTCTGGCAGCTGCCAAGGTATGAGAGAGAAAGTACAGATTTATAGTTTCCTTGTACGTAGGCGGGTGACATCCTTAATGTCTTGGAGCTGGGTATCTTTAACAGTCTAGGGGCATAATATTTCTGCCTCATCAGTGGGATTTCTTTTGATGTTAGCCCCAGTTATACAATATTCTTTTCCTTATGTTCCGAAGAAGAAACACTTAAAAATGTCATGGTATACTTCTTAATAGAATGAAACTTGGTCCCCACTAATGGGAGATGATGCTGTTGGAAAAGAGCAGGTAGATATATCTCAATGGTATTTATTAGTAGTTGAATTAAAATTCAGCTTGTAATTGAAAAAGTTCTTTATTCAAAATTAACATCAGGAGGTTTCTAGTTTTATCTGAAAGTGATATCTGTTCAGAAATAGTTACGTATGTTGTTCTAATTCTTGACAATGCATAAATGGAGATGTTGCCTGTACTTAAGCAGAGTTAGGATCTCACCTTTCATTTCTAGGGTCTGGTACTTCCTGCCTGTACCCAAATAATTTATGATTTTTGGTTAGGATATTGCTTTTAGAAGCATATCTAGAATTAATTAAAAGAATCCACAGTGGTGCAGAATATACCAGCTCTTAGAGTTGTCATTATCCCAAATATTTGAAACTTGCTGAAATTTAATGTAAGTCAGTAACTCTCCTTTACATCAGTAGTTAGGCACATCTTGCCTCTTCTTGCTGTGGTAGAATTAACTATTTGAAAGTGAATTGAGCATTCCTAGAAATAAAACTATTTCGTTGCTCAAGACCTGGAGCTGGATTATTCTTCCAGACAGGAGGCATTTCTTTTATTATTGAAGTGAATGAGGTCATTGAGGAGTGAAAGAAAATGAGGAGAAAATATTTCTGGCGTAGCACTGGATTCACACTAAACCTTGGTCCCTTAGAAGAACTTCTGTTCTAATGGAAGAGTGCAGTGCTGAGTGGTGGATTGTAATGTGCCATATGTCCATAACCTGCTATTTTGGTAGTTTACTGCTTTCCCATCAATAGGGGCACTATTGTCATGGCGTAGGATGGAAGATAAGATCTGTAAAAATTCTGAGAACCTGCAAAGAGAAACAGACACTGGTTTTCAGAGGATAGGGATGTTTTAGAACAGAAGAGTAACAAGAGTAAAAGGGAGCTTGCAGTAATGCAAAAACAGTTTGCAGTAATAAAAAGCCATCTGTTGAAATTTCCATAAGGAGACTGCTCTGCTTTGTTGTATACATATGCTACATTGTGAAGCTATAGCAGTGATGTTTATTGCATCATTTTTCAGCTGTGGAACAGAAAAGGTGTGTAGCTAGGAAGACAAATTGTCTTATTCCTTCAACTGAGTGTATAAAGTATATTGCTTTCTAGTGCTCTCAAGTGATTGTAGAGCAGGGCAGAAGATAGTAGATCAATAAAGTCAACATCACTGTCGGTAGTAATGTGTGTATTTCAAATCAGTTTCATGAAGTTGAAGTGAAACTGTTTTACATGCATAAACTTTTGACTTAGATTGTTCAGTTTTTTTTAGAGAATTAACAAACAGTGCTTTAAAAAGCAAAACAAAACGGGAAAAAACCCCAACTACACAGCTCTTATACCAAGTTCCAGGTATCTACACTCAGGTTTGCAGCAGTTTAACTAGGTTGATTAAATGTGTGCTTTTCAGTATGACACGTGCGGTTTTGTGTGCACGTCTTCCTTTTCCTGTCTATATTGTGCTCAGAGCTTGTTATTTTGGAGGCATGTCTCCACGGTGAGTGCAAACGCTGCCAGGCTGACATTGTGCAACCCAAGCGCAGACCCAGACCAAAGCGCCAGGCCACTACTATCAGTTCACACAGAACAGCTCCAGCCTTAAGCAACCTTGTTGTGTTCATGCCACACTGCGCTGAACCCAGTAAGGTTTGAAAGCCTGCAGGGCAGGTTTTGTTACTGTGGGCATATCGCTCTGCAGAAGTGGTTATATCTGTTTGTGATCTCTACTGAGGTGGTGATGCAATGCTGTGCTGTATTATGTGAGCATATAGCTGACTGTAAGCGTGGGAATCCATGTGTTCTAGTTAGCTAACACTAGTAAAGCTCTTTTAAGCTGTGTATAAGAGTTGTCATTATAAAGGAGCATTAATAATGCATCTGAGTCCCTAAGCACCTTTCTGAGGAACTTTCTCAGAGGTGCTACTAATTAATAGAAATTAGCTTCTTGGCCAACCTTGACCTTTGTTGGAAGCAGAAATACAGTACATTAATATTTTTCCAAAGGTGTCTACAGCCTGCATTGTTTGAAATATGATTGTTTTGCATGAAGTAAGATACATTTAAAATCGAAATTCTGATTGTCAGCTGTTTGGATTAGCAAGTATTACTGGTAGCATAATGCTGAAAGCTGTCCAGCTCCTCCCAAACCAAACCCAAGGCCTTAGGGTAATATCCTGTGCCTACAGTTGTTATTGCTTACATATCTAAGAACTCATCGTGTGATGCAGCACAGTTGTGGTTACTCCAAGTATCAAAGTTATTTTGCTGCATCTCATGGGGGAATCTTTCAGTTTTGTTTCTCAGCGATGTAGTCCTTGCTTAAGTGTGGTTTGTTTGGTTTTTTGTGGTACCAGTTACCGCCGTCAATTTTTGCCTTTTTCTTAAAAAGCACAAAGGGAACAATGGAATCGGTATAGAAATTCCAGTTCTTGGTATCATTTACGCACATTGATTGTAGATTTGCTAATGAAATTTCTCAGGGGAAATATGAAATAAACCATCATTTTTCTAGTCTGGGTGACATCTGCATGCCCTGACAGAAAAGTCAACTTGCCACAGGTTGACTAGCTTGAAGAGCAAGAGGTGATCCTGACAACTACAGATTGTACTCAAAATCTAGTGTTCCATTCTACTACAAGAAAAAAGATTGGATAAGCACTGTTGTAATGCTTGGCCACGTGACTGCTTATGTCATTGTGTGATGTGGTTTCAAACAAATGTTTGAGAAACCATCTTTGAAGGAAAAACTGCATTAATGAAGAATTTGTTAAAGATGTTAAAAGTAAATGTGATGTTGGGAAATAGTGTGAACAAACTGACAGGATGAAGGAGAGAAGAGGAGGTTTGACTCCCAGAGTCTTCTGTGTATCAGCTGGTGCTGTGCTGTTGTGTAGCAGGATGAATGCCTATTTTTTTCCTTTCATCTTTTTTTTTCTACTGCATGCACAGATTAATTCAGAAGATTAATGACTGTCTGGCTGTTCCCCTGCAAATCATTCATTATTACTTAATTAAAAGTCACAAAGCTTTTCAGCAATGCATGATGTTATCTACTCCAAATTTAACCTCTAATATTTAGATATGTGTCTTATTTAATTTGTTTTGCAGGAGGCTGCCAAATATGAAAAGAAAGTGATGGTGCTGGACTTTGTCACGCCTACACCTCTGGGAAACTCATGGGGTAAATTTCTCTTCATTGCAAACCTGTTATAAAGGAGCTTTACACGGAGACTCTGATTCTCCTTTGAGATCAGCCACACTGATGTGAAAAACACATTCTGTTCCTTTCTCTCAGGTCTTGGAGGAACATGTGTAAATGTGGGCTGCATACCTAAAAAATTAATGCACCAGGCAGCTTTACTGGGACAAGCGTTGCAAGATTCGCGCAAATTTGGATGGCAGTTTACGGAAGAAGGTAAAGGAGGAGAACTTTTTTGCAGTTTTTTTATTTGTGCTGAAAATCCAGAGGTTCTTTTCAGTCGGCTGCTTGTTGCACTTAAGCATGTGCTGGTTTTAACAATGTGAGGCAGCTTCAGAGAGATTACACCTAAACTTAAGCGCTTTTCAAGTCTAAAGCCACAGGGCTTATTGCCTTGCAGCATTTGATCTGTTTATTAATAGCTTCTGGTCATGTTAGTATACGATAACATTGCTGTGTGAATAAAAGCAATAAGGTACTACTCCATTCCTGAATGTAACACAACATCTAAAGGAATACCCCAGAATGTCCCGTTAGAAACTTCCTCATAGTTGCAGGCAAGGATTTCTTTTCCCTCAGTCTCTGTCACTACTACATAAGAAGATGAATTTTAATTCATATTAGCTCTAATGTGCATGGTTATAACGCTGGAATTTATTTAGAGTGTAATCCTGTAGTGGGGAACATGCAGAGGCACCTCTCAGAGATGCATAGTCTTTGTTTGTTGAGCAATGTCACCTGCTCACAGCGTGTGTCAATAGAAGACTATTGATAACGCAGTAAGTCTAAATTTTCCATGTTTTAACTTATCTGTTCCATTGTGACCTCTCATGTTGTCTATGCTGATACAATTCTTTGCATTTCAGTAGAGTTACCCTGGAATAGAAAAGGAGTAAGACAAAGGTGACTGGGTCATGACAAAAATCTGTCTGAGAATACAAGGTTCACTATAGAAAAAGAACAACTCACAGACTGAAAGATTAACCTTTCTCTCTTGTTTCTAACAGTCGAACACAACTGGATGACTATGACAGAATCTGTTCAGAATTACATTGGCTCACTGAACTGGGGCTATCGGGTTGCACTGAGAGAGAAGAAAGTCACGTATGAGAATGCATACGGAGAATTTGTTGGGCCACACACAGTTAAGGTACTCCCTAACCATGTTTGCTGCATCTTCTATAGTACTTTCTGAATAGAGATGTGTTTAACCCCAGCCAGCAACTATGCACCACGCAGCCCTATCACTCCCCCTCCTCAGCTGGACAGGAGAGAGAAAATATAACAAAAGGCTTGTGGGTTGAGATAAGGACAGGGAGAGATCACTCACCAATTACCATCACAGGCAAAACAGACTCAACTTGGGGAAAATTAACTTAATTTATTGTTAATCAAACCAGAGTAGGGTAATGAGAAAATAAAAACCAGTTCTTAAAACACCTTCCCCCCACCCCTCCCTTCTTCCTGGGCTTAACTTTACTCCTGATTTTCTCTGCCTCCTCCCCTCCAGCAGTGCAGGGGGATGGGGAATGGGGGTTGGGGTCAGTTCATCACGCGTTATCTCTGCCGCTCCTTCCTTCTTAGGGAGAGGACTCCTCACTCTTCCCCTGCTCCAGCGTGAGGTCCCTCCCATGGGAGACAGTTCTCCATGAACTTCTCCAACATGGGTCCTTCCCATGGGCTGCAGTTCTTCACGAACTGCTGCAGCATGGGTCCCTTCCATGGTGTGCAGTCCTTCAGGAGCACGCTGCTCCAGCGTGGGTCCCCCGCGGGGTCACAAGTCCTGCCAGAAAACCTGCTTCAGCGTGGGCTCCTCTCTCCACGGGGCCACAGGCCCTGCCAGGAGCCTGCTCCAGCACAGGCTTCCCACAGGGTCACAGCCTCCTTTGGGCACCCACCTGCTCTGGCGTGGGGTCCTCCCCAGGCTGCAGGTGGAGATCTGCTCCACCGTGGACCTCCCTGGGCTGCAGGGGGACAGCCTGCCTCACCATGGTCTTCCCCACGGGCTGCAGGGGAATCTCTGCTCCGGTGCCTGGAGCATCTCCTCCCCCTCCTTCTTCACTGACCTTAGGGTCTGCAGAGCTGTTTCTCCCACATGTTCTCACTCCTGTCTCCGGCTGCAGTTTCTGTGCCCCAGCAACTTTTTTCTCCTTAAATATGTTATCACAGAGGTGCTACCACTGTCGCTGATGGGCTCGTCCTTGGCTGGTGGCAGGTCCATCTTGGAACTGGCTGGCATTGGTTCCATGGGACATAGAGGAAGCTTCTAGCAGCTTCTCACAGAAGCCATCCCTGTAGCCCCCCCCGCTACCAAAACTTTGCCACGCAAGCCCAACACAAGATGCTTTTCAAACAGAATAGTTTTCCCTGTGGTAGGACTGCGAAATACTCACTTTGGACTAATACTTTGTCCACAGGCAACAAATAAAAGAGGAGTTGAGAAGCTGTACACAGCTGAGAGATTTCTCATTGCAACTGGTGAACGACCACGCTACCTGGATATACCTGGAGACAAGGAATACTGCATTAGCAGGTAAAACCGGGGAGGAATATGATCATTCACCACGTGTAAATGCTTTACTTATAAGAGAAAGTGGTGAAGCGTGAGCAGGGCTGCTTGGTTGCTGCTTTTCTTTCCTAAGTAACTTTTTGTTAGGGGAAAGTAAGTGCAGGAGAATAGCTATAGACAGATTTTAAGGTGCCAAAAACATTGGTGTCTACTAGACCCCACAGGACTGTGGGTGGCTGGCTAGGATGGTTCTGTTTCTGACTGATAACAGCAGTAACTGAGAATACCGTAAATCATGTTTGTGTCCATCCTAAATTAATTCATCAGCTCTGCCCCAGTTAGCAGTACACCCACTTCCTCTCTATTCCTTATGGTCTTTCAGTTCACCTACTGAAGCTTTTTGGTAATGAAGAGCACAGTCTGCTTGGAAGAAACCTCCCTGCTCAAATACCAAGGAAAGAGGGAGTTGCAAAGCAGTTGGTGTTGTGAAGCCAGTAGAAATGTATCTGTATTCATTGGGGCAGTCTTGAAACTCAACCCAATTTTTTTTCCAGCTACTCAGTGAAGTTAATTCAACTTTTGGGAATACAGTTTCAAATGTTTAGTTAATTGATAAGACCAAGCAATTCTAGCACAATTTTGACCAAAAAAAAATGTGATATGCAGATGAAATGTGTTCTCATATCAGAGTAGCTTTTAAGTTACTTAATGTAGAAACAAGGGTTGGAATTACAGGCTTGCAAGCCTATAGCAGTGAAATAAATAACTGGCATAATCCTTATGAAACCAAAACACCATGTATGTTTCCCTTCTAATAAGTAGTAGTGAAATTAAAGGTAACAGAGAGCATAGCCTGTAAAGTGGTGCTTTAAAATAACATTAAGGTGGAAGAGTCAGGAATGCCAGAGTTAAAGACTATCAGATTGAGGCTGTCTGTGTAATCTTCACTAGGTTCCCTGGGGGATAGGAACTATGATGTAGCCTTTAATTACACAATCACATTTTATTCCACCACAACATTTGCAGAGAGCATCTTTGTTTAGCCTTTGCAGTTGGTGGCTGAGAAAGAGACACTTACTTTAGATTTAAATCTTTGGAGGCTTCCATTGCTAAACTCTGCCTAAGTCTCTGCTGAGCAAGTGTGATGCCTCCATGAGTGCCTGCTTCCTTGAGAAGCTCTGGTTTTATAGTCTAGGTCCAAAGTGTGGTAGAACTGATGTAGCTTCATGAAGCAGTTGAAAGAAATGGAAAGCAGGCAAATAAGCATGTTTTCCATAATTTTGTACTTCTATCTCTGCCTGTTACTGTGGCTTGCATTAACTTGTTTTATTATCTGTGTGTATTTGGCACTGTGTATGATGCTTTAGCAAAAGGGTAAGTCTTCAAAGAAGTGAAGATGGTATTTTTATCTTAAAGCTGTACACCTTCCTCTTCCTTTTAGCTCTCAGGAGCTAAAATTTGCAGCAAAATTTTTGAAGCAAGATTTAGAGAGAAAAGACAACCTATCTTTTTCAACAATTTTTCTGAAGTTTATGTAAAAAAAACCCAAAACCTCAACATTTTTGTGGTGATTCAGAATTTTCATCCTCTTTTTTTGTGTGTACTCCTAATTAGAACTTCTTAAGCTGTCATGTACTGATCTTGTATTCCAGCTGACTTGCCAAACAAGTTGTTGGTTTTTTTAGTGAGCAGAATGAAGTCCTATTCTTACAGAAGAAATTAAATAAATATAAAGCACAATACAGTCTTCTGGTTGGCTCTAACTTTTTTCTTTTTTCCCTCTTTTTTTACCAGTGATGATCTTTTCTCTCTGCCTTACTGTCCAGGGAAAACCCTGGTGGTTGGAGCTTCCTATGTTGCCTTGGAATGTGCAGGATTTCTTGCAGGTCTTGGATTAGATGTCACTGTAATGGTGAGATCCATCCTCTTAAGAGGATTTGACCAGGATATTGCAAACAAAATTGGCGAATATATGGAAGAACATGGAATCAACTTTATTAGGGAGTTTGTGCCAATCAAGGTAGGCTCAAAGTGATATGTGACTACAATTGATTGCAATATACCTGTAATAAGGTTTTAAGATGGAAATTATTTTAGTGAATATGAAAATTGAATTTGCAATACAGGTTCTGCTATGATATAGTGTGGGTTAATTTTTGTTTTAAACTGACTAAGTCCATAAATTTTACATAATTGAAAGGTACAATTTAGTCTTGGTATTAAAATTTTATGAGTTTCCAGAATTCATTGGTTTTGTTATAATCAGGTGGGTTAGTATACGTTGCATTAAAAATGTTGTTACTGCTGCTCATTCTGGTCCTGCAAATGTTGAATATGCTTAAATTTAGCAGTTGTCCTGAAATCTGTGAAACTTCTTGTGTGCTCGTAATTAATCAGATATATAGTTTCCTGTAAGATCAGGGCCAGTGCATCACAAATAGTCATATTTTTCATTGACAGTTCTCAAATTCTCACCCAGCAAATACTGCCTTATGTACCCAGGACCAGTTGACTCTCCAGAAAAGTAAATGGGCTTTAGAAGTATCCATCTATATCCTTGGCAGGGTCCTTTAAATACTTGCTCAATTTTTGTTGAATTCAGTAGGAGTACTTGTGCAGCCATTTATGTACATGGATAGGCAAATTCAGGTTGAAAAGCAGATTAGATAAGCTCTGGAGCTTTTTCTAATGTAAGATTGCCGTATCGAAGACTTCAGAGGGTGCTAACAGTATTTTTCTTAATGTTGGTTTCACAATAATTAGTGCTCGATTATTATGAAATGGGAAATAATGTATTAAGCAGCTTTCAACTTGGTGTTAAGCCAGCGTGTTACCAAGTTTAACACTTTGGGGATTAAAGCATTAAATTGAATGAAGACTGTTCATTTTCGCCCTTAGCAGTATCAAGAGTAGCTTAAAAAATGCTCTTGCCAGTTACCATGCTGTGGATCTGACCCTCTCTCACAGAGTACAAGAGATTTGCTGTGAGAAGTCAAAGTGGATGTTTCAAGCAACTTTGTTTTTATGCATGTTTGTGTTGCAGAAATCCCATGTTGCATAAAAAGCAGGGATGATTATCTACCTTTTGTTTCAGACATAGCTTTTTGTAGGCTCTACTGGGGGATGAGAAAGAAGGAAGCTGTTTTTACAAGCAGATCATTTCAACTAAATATCAAGCAGGCACCTGCAGATGCACCCTGCAAAGAGCAGTCCATCACCCTAGTCACAAAATGCAGTTTTGTGTATATTACCCTGTCCCTTCACTACCTGTCTTTGATTTCAATGGGAATAAAATCTTTGGCCCTGTTTCTAGTTGAAAATATCCTTAAACTTAAGTTGCTGGATATGTTTTTAGCAGGTGTTCTCATCTCTTTCAAAGATTATTTTTGAAGTTATGCATGTTGTGCTTATTAAAACCCTTTGTTGGGAAGTTTGAAGACAGAAGATGAATTATTATAAATAATGCTGCTTTTGAACAGGAGCAGTTTAACACAGTGATCCTTTAAAGCTGGTAGGATGGCACAGGAGGTTTGGGTGTTTTTTAAATTTAAAAAAAAAAGGACAGAGGAAGACAGAACTTTGTCAGAAACTTTGCTTTTTCTGTCTCTAAGCATGAAGTAGGAACTAGGGCAGTTGTTGAAAAGTACTTTTTCATCGGTAGAATGAACACTAAAATTTCCCAGAATCAAGTTAAGTGTTGCACACTTACATGTCTCTTGTATGTACAGCCAGCCGTAGGAAGCAGCCAGGTACCTTGCTGTTTCCTGGGAGGGTGAGGGAAGGACTGTGGCTGAGGATATTGAGTCCTTTCCTCACAGTCCAGTGAATATTAATGAGGACAAAAGATAACCCACCTATGTAGCTTCAAATTCTATTCACTTTTTTAGCCGATTTATTTATCTGAGGAAAAAGGAGGGTTTGAGGAAAAAAAGCCAGTGGCACTGCTCTTTCTGCTTTACTGTTTTCTGGTATATGGGGGGGTGTATTTTGGGTTTGGTTTTGTTTTAAATAAAACTTCATTTTTTTTTGTTATTACTCTGAACAAAGAGCACAGCTGCAAAAAGATTCACCTTTGCTTCTTACTTTTTTTTTTTTTGCTTTGCTAGAATAGACAGTAAGCTACTGCATTACTTGAGAGAGAGTGTGCAGCTGCATCCACAGCTAAAATTAGGAATATTTATTTCAGCTGACTGGGGAACTCTGAAGAGGTTTTTTTCTTAAGCTGATGGTGGTTTTTCAGCCATTTAGAGCCAGCTGCTGCCCTCTTCTGCAAGGCCATGGCAGCTTTATATGTCGGACTAATGTCATTGAAACAGGGCAAAGGTCTGTACTGATAAGGGCTGGGCTGTGACAGTGGCTTCCATGGGTGGAAGGCACAATGGCCTTCTAGGTGTGGTTGGAGAAAATGTCTGATGGTGTTTCCAGGTCTTGCAAGAGTTCCCTTCCTCCTCACCTCCTCTGTCCTTAGTTGATACCAGCAGCTCACATAGTGGGCTTGGACAAGAACTTAGCTATCAATCAACTTTTATAAATAGAAATGAGGTCTTATTGTGTTGGTCATAAGAATGAATGCATGGAGATAAAACAAAATGTTTAAATATGCAAGTAGTAGTCATAAATCTAGAGAAAGGTGAAAATACCTGTAGAATAAATGCTTAATTTTAGGGCATGGTTAAACACTCTCAATGATAAGAAGTGGTGGAACAAAGATACATTTGCATATCTTTATTTGAAACTAAACCTTTTTTTTTTTTTCCTCTTTTTCTCCCCACACCATGTTGTAGGTTGAACAGATTGAGGAAGGAACTCCTGGAAGATTGAAAGTTATAGCCAAGTCCACAAAGGGGAATCAAATAATTGAAGGGGAATACAATACTGTGAGTCCTGTCTATATACAGGAAGAACGTGAAAGAGCCTTCCATTTATTCTTGAGTTTTTTGGGTGTTTTTATCCATAGTTTAGATTTTTTAAATTTATTTTAATCATTACAATATGCTAATTGCACACAATCAACAGGTAATTAATGTGACAATGTCACAATGCCCAGAATCCATGGGCATGAGTCCCATGTGCCTTGCCAAATCACTTTCATGCTTTTGAAACCTGTTTCTTAGCTTAGGGATGTACATGAGCTTGGTCATGTGGAATCACTTGCAGGATTTTTCCCCAGTGGGATATTTGTCATAAATGATAAGTAATGATTTATAATAGCTTTCATAGTAACTAAAGCATGTTCTGGAGTTAGCACAAAACAGTGGTCTGTGCAAGAGCTAAACGAATAGGTGTCATGTCTTCTCAAGACCTATTGTTGACGCAGCATCTTCACAAAAACATCTAATGCCCTGTAGCACGTCAGGGAACTTCATTACGCACTTAAAACAGTAAAATTGCAGTGTGCAGGTATGCCATTATATGTTTGATTGGCTGTTTCCTTCACCCCTCACCCCACTCATTTTCTTAGGCCTTGATGCTGAAAGGAAAAAAAAAAAAAAGTTGTGAATAAAGTATTTGGAATTACACCGAATGCGTATAGACAAGCATTTGCCAGCCTGGGATTTTAGACTGCAAATACTGTGTGCCAGTGACTTCATTTACCTGTATAGTTTATCAGTCATCCCGTAACAAGGATGTGCCTCAGTGCATCTGAGGGCTAATATTATGAGAAAGTTTAACAATAACAACAGTGCTGTTGCACAGTATTGCAATACTATTTTTCCTGGTCCATAGTAGTGAAAGCTTTTAGCTAGCAAATGTGCTGTCTTTTCATGAAGGAAACTTCTGATTTCTTACTGCTACTACATCTTTCACTGAAATGCTGTCAGTCCTCATAGAAGCTATGAGCTGTGTGTGATGCGTTTTAAGACCTTCAGCTCTGAAGATCTGGCACGCTTGGTCATCAGAAAGACTTGAAGCAGATCTCAGATTCCTTCAGCGCAGTTCTTAGTTGTCATATGAGAAGCATTGTGTAGTTACCTGGAGAGTTGTCCAAGACTGCAAAGCACATAGCACTTTTCCTTGTGATTAGTAAAGGCTGGAACTTGTTTTGCTTGTTAAGGTAGCCAAGTTGATAGGATGGGTAAGAATTGGGTGTGCTCTGTCCATCATTCTGAACAAATGTTCAGACAAATAATATTCAACAAATAATATTGTTTGGCAGTGACTTGGCTGAGAGCCTGTATAAGTAAATGATATTTTCTGATCGAAACAAAGATTATTTTATGGTCTTTTTACTTGCCTAAGCATCTGAATTTCCTTCCTAAAGAGCCCTTTCCTTATGGAGCATTTTGGGGTCACCTGCTCTGGTAGGGTTATGGTATAACACTTTGGTATAAAAATGTGAGGAAATAAAGAATCTGACCCTAACTGATTTGTTTAGAATACTCTTGGGGTATTTTTCCAGGGAAAGCTATTTGGCTGTATTTAATCAGCCAAAACCTCATTAAAACCTCGTATTGTTAGGTCATGGTGGTAGTGTGGCTTGTCTTGAACTCTGTGAATGTACAATGGGTAACAAAAATACTCATCTTAACGTGACCAAGCCTTAGATACTAATCCTTGGTATATAATGAAAATAATAGATAGCCACATTCAAATGCACTTTTGAGGTTGTAAAAAATCAGTAACACGCATTGCTGTTTTGCAGGTGTTGCTAGCAATTGGAAGAGATGCATGTACAAGAAAAATTGGTTTGGACAAAGTTGGAGTGAAGGTCAATGAAAAGTAAGGACAGATGTCTGTATACCACTCGCTACTGAGCTTGTGTTATCTACTGTTGCAATGGTAGTAGTGCATAGACATTCAAATGCTTTGAGGAAAAACTTGTTTCCTGTTTACATACACTTGGACAGGAGACTATGTAGCAGACAGCTGCATTTTCTCCATTGTACTCCCACATTTGCTTTTTTGATCCTGAAATGTCTATTCCTAAATGCTGGGAGTTAAAAGTGTCTGTTCCATTCTGTCTAGGCTCACAGGTCAGTCTCAGCTTCTTCCAGTGATGGGGCTTTCTAGGCTCTGTCAGTTGTTCCTTGTACTCTCTTATTCCCATCTCCTTGTTTTTATCTCTACTACCTCTTGGGGCAGAGATCTGTTTGTTCATACAGGGTTTTAGTGTGGTGGGGTTTGTTTACATTAAAAATGTAAATGTTACTATATGTTTATTTTGAAATACAAGGTCAAAGTAGCATTCCTTAAACTCACAGTTGGAGTTGGTGATGTGTTTTAGGTATTGAAGGAGTTTATTTCTTGCCTTAGAGCAACCTTTGAGAACAATTTGTCCTGTAGAGGAGCATTTCATGTTTAATGTAGTGAGGTCGTTGCACCAGGGAGTGGAGCTATTGGTAACATTTTCAATAGTGGTAACTAAAACATCTTCTAGGCATGTGGGGCCTAGACGATCTTCCCTTTGAAGAAAAGCCACAGGACCATGAACTTGACTTGGTAGTGTATGGGAAAAACAGTGCAAAGGGCAGCTTATAGGAGCGCAGTGACTGATGTTACTGAACGGAGCTGTTGTGATGTTCTAAATAAGTGGAAATTTTAGTCCACTTAAAATTGGCAGACTCATGTTGTCTTGTAGAACAGTACACATCTTTCTGACATCAGGACACCTATTACTAGCTTAATAGAATGAACTATAAAATTATTAGCATAAACTGTGTATTTGTTAACAGGAACAAAATTGAGAAAGTTGGATTTTAACATGGGAATCACTGCTGGGCCCTCAAGTAACTATGTGACTGTTTCTGTGCCTGTCTGATTAGGTTTCCCTGTTACATGTGTTTCCTGCAGTGATTACTGCACTATCTCATTTGTTAATGAAGTAGGAAATATTAATAATTAAAAACTTCCATTAGCTCAGTACACTTATAGACAAAAAGCTTGCTGGCTGTCCCTTAGGTAGGGTATCTAACAGCTTGACCTGTCTCTGTGTAGAAGCCTGAAGGGTAAGTTTCTAGAAACTGCTTCAGTCACTGGACTGGAATTTCAGTAGTGGAGAAACTCTTTTGTCCCACATCTTGAGTGGGAGAATGTCCCTTCCTGCCATTTCTCAAGGTTGCCAGTACACAGCTCAGCTGGTAGTAGAGGGTGTTTGAGGAAAGGATTTATGCCTCACCAAAGAATTGATTCAGGAGATTAATCACAACTTCACGGGCTACCTCCTTACCCAGTGTGTAAATTCCTGTAGTCTTGGTCAAATTTGCACTACTTTACATTCTTGGCCAAGATTGTAAGATTGTGAGTATGACTTCTTTCCCTCGTACTTCAAATACGTGTCTTTCTCTTAAAGCTAAAGGGCCTAACTCCTGCAAGATTATTTACACCTACAGTCTTCACAGCAGAACACTTAGATCTTTTTTTCTCGTTAATTCAAATTCCAGAACAGGAAAAATTCCTGTCAACGATGAGGAGCAAACAAATGTGCCATATATTTATGCTGTTGGAGATATACTGCAGGACAAGCTGGAACTCACACCAGTGGCAATCCAGGCAGGAAGATTGTTAGTTCAAAGGCTTTATGCTGGGGCAACCAATAAGGTAAGGAACCAGTTGCAACAAAACACTGTCATTGCTCTACTTCTAAGTGCAGAATGCAAGTTTGCTTGCTTATGGAAAACTCAGTAGGCTTTTAAGGATTAGCTTTGATGATTGCTTTAATTTTCCCCTTGGAAAGATATTACTGCAGGTATGTTCTGCTAATTGTGTAGGATGAAATTAATACCTTATGGATTAAGCAGTAGTCTCTTTTTTTTCCTATTAAGGGGTTTTATTTTTCTCTAAGTATAACGGTAATAAAATTAACTGAGATCATTTAACTTGTTATTAACTCTACCGCCTTCTCTAAAAGTCAGCAATCATTCCCATCCCATTAAATGCTTTAACTCTAATTCATAGGCAGTTTACTAAACCTACCTAGGGTCCCTAAATAGTGTAATAGGGATTTGTGATGCTCTTCATTTTTAATGTTATTTCCACTAATTTTTCACTTCTCAGCCTTACGTTTTCAATGTAATACATAGTTCCGCTTATAATTGAATATGGACACAAAGGAAGATCAAATGTGCCGACAAGTCAGCACATATTTATATCTGAGAAGTTGAATTCATCAATTCAGTGTTTACATTTCATACTAGTGCAATTGTAGGTTTCAGTCAAGTTATGCTAGTCCAAATAGGAGTAGCACAGGTAGTAACACAGGTACTCGTTTATACCTTATCTTTAAACCAGGAGGAAAGGAGAGTGCCTTTAAAGAACTGTTACCCAAGCACCGTTGACGTGGGTGCTTGTCTCACCTTCATAACCATAGGGCATGAGCATAAAGGCTTTTCTCTTTTAGAGCCTGCTGTATTCATATCAAGTTCAGTTGTCGGCCAGATTTAGAGCTTGATTGAGTTGTTTATTTTAGGTTGGCAGGTATTGCGGTAACAGAATCCTGAATCAGTGTGCATAATGTCATTACATCAGCCAGGCAAAGTTTAAGAAAACCATAGCTGGAGCCAGAATTTTTTTTCTTGCCCCAATACTATGGGAATGTCTTAATTTACATTTTATGCCAGATAACTGTCTCTCAAGGCATGAAAATCCTTATGCTGCCAAAGAAAGCATCATCTCTTTCAGTGAATCCAAGAAATGAGTAACTACTTAGATGGGATCCTGGCTTACATTGCTGTTGTAACAAATCTGCAAAGGGTGATTGTATGAAACATAATGAAGTGTTGTGGATAGGTGGGGAAAGAATAGTAAGCAGCATCTTAGTTGATTCCCGGTCACAAAGGAAGTTAATTGGAGTTGAAATCCGTATAAATTAAAATTACTAGAAATTAAATAGAGCTGACCAGCCTGCTAATCTGCTGTGGCAGAATGACTAATTGGGTGGATATGGGGAGAGCAGTGGATGTTGTTTACTTTGATTCTACTGAAGGCTTTTGACACTGTCTCCCATAACATTCTCATAGACAACCCAATGAAGTACAGGCTAGGTAAGTGGACGGCGAGGTGGATTGAAAACTGTCTGAACTGCCAGGCTTAAAGGACTGTGACGGGCATTACGAAGACCAGGTGAAGGCCAGTCACTAGTGATATGCCACGGGGTTGGATACTTGGTCCAGTACTGTTTAACATCTTCATTAATGATCTGGATGATGAGACAGAGTGGACATACAGCAAGTTTGCAGATGATACAAAACTGGGGGGAAGTGACTGATGCACCGGTGTCTGTGCTGGGACCTCGTCAGGCTGCAGAAGTGAGCTGACCAGAATCTCACGGAGTTCAGCAAGGAGAGGTGCAAAGTCCTGCACCTGGGGAGGTGTAACCCCATGCACCAGCACAGGCTGGGGACCCACCAGCTGGAGAGCAGCTGTGCAGAGAAAGCCTCAAGGAGTCTGGGGGACAGCTTGGCTGTGAGCCAGCAATGTACCCTCATGGCAAAGAAGGCCAGTGACATCCTGGGTTGCATCCCGCACATGCATCCTGGCAGAGCATTGCCAGCAGGTGGAGGGAAGCGACCTTTTCCCTTCCACTTTGCTTTGGTGAGACAGGTTTGGATTTTGTGTCCAGTTTTAGGCTCCCCTGTACTAGGGCAAGTCCAGCACAGGGCCATGACTGGAGCATCTGGCACATGAGGAGAGGCTGAGACAGCTGGGAATTTTTTATACCCTGCAGAAGAGATGGCTTGGGCGGCTCTTATATCAATGTGTATTTATACCTGATGGTAGAGAGTAAAGAAGATGGAGCCAGACTCTTTTCAGTGGTATAAAGGACAAGAGGCAATGGATTCAAACTGAAACACAGGAAAATTCCATTTAAACATAAGAAAAAACTTCTTTACAGTGAGAGGGGTCAGGCCCAGAGGTTGCCCAGAAGGGGAACCTCTAGAACACCGTAAAGCTCCAGTGAAGTCAGGGGTCAGTATTTGCCTCTCATGATATGTGATTAGGCACACAGTGTCAGCTCTAGTTCTTGCTGTCCCCCCAAATGGCTGTAGTTCATGTCTTTGGTCCTTTGGCATCACCTAGGCCACAGTTGATAAAAAAGACGATGGGTTTTGATGATGGTGTTGTCTTTGCAGCATTCCCAGCTAAAAATAGAATGCTTTGTAGAGGCAGTACTTTTTATCTGTTTTTAAAATGTACCAGACCTTTGATCTGGTACATTTTTAAAACGGGGCACTGAATTTCCTCTTCCTTTTAATCTATGCATGTTAATGTCAGTGTGGCTTTAAACTGTCTTTCTGTTCTTGCTCTAGTTAATGCCTCTGAGAGGGACACCACCAAAACAGTAGTTTAATTTAAAACAATTTTTTTTATTAAAAAAAAAAGTAGCTTTCAGAATTCTGAAGAATCCAACTTTTCTTCCTGTCTGAATTTCAGACTGCTGAATTTTTACCCATTGTGCTGATCTTATTACTGATGTTATGTGGTTTTGTTATTTGTTTTGAATGCCACACAGTGTGACTATGTGAATGTTCCAACCACTGTATTCACTCCTTTGGAGTATGGAGCCTGTGGGTATTCTGAAGAGGCTGCGGTGGAGAAGTTTGGGGAGGAAAACATTGAGGTAAATGCCTTAGTTTCATCTGCATTTTAAGTTCCCAATTTGTAATTTAAAATAATGTCAAGAGTTGATTAAAACAGCATTCTGTGTTCTGATGTAAGGGCAGGAGGTGACTAGGTACATTTTTGTCTTCCTTGACAGTTCCTAGGCATGTTATAAAAATAGTCCCTAATTCCAATAGCTCTAGTTGCAAATATGTTCTATTTTTGGCAAACAGGGCTTGAAGGTGGAATATTTGGTTAAAAAAAAAAAAAAAGGTTTCTTTGTGTGTGCAAATACTTCAGGATAAATTAATGCTGGTTATGTGTTGGAAGCAATACATTGGTTTTAATGTCAAAGTGGAGCTTTTTGTAGCTACAGTGTGGCAAATTCCTTGCCACAGTGTTTTTTACTTTATAAAGCCAAATGTTGTTACGCTTGTTTTTCCTGTTTATTTTGACTATGCAAAGAGGTATGTGCTTAATTTTACTCACGTGAGTGATCCCTTTTCATTCACTGGGATTGGTCCTCAAGAGTGAAATTAGACATATGTAAGCACTTAGTGCCTAAGGCAGTTCTTACAAAATACTATACAGACCACATTACAGAAAGTGTGAGGGGCGGGAGTCAGACAATAAACTGAACTTTTATATCCCATGAAGATCACCTGAGGAGCATTAGTTGGGGAAATAAGCAGATAAGTGGTGGCTCATGAAGTTGAGAACTTGTGTCCTTCTTAGCTTTGTCAGTTACATTTTTTTGAATTGGAATGTGGAGAATAGAAGGAAATGTGACTCAAAATGGCAGTGTGTCAGGTACTGTTAACCTTACTACAGGGCAAAGGCTTATATTCTTTTCTGCCCACAAAGTTTGTATATACCCAGTCAAATTTTTGTCATTGAGTCAAATTCTTGCCGTTATATGTGAAACACTGGACCCTTCTTTGTGGAAAATGCACTTTCAGTTTTCAAAGCCATTTTTTAAAATGTGCATCCAGAAGCATTTGTGTTCTGGCTAAGTCCTCATTTGGTTTATTCTGACCTCTTTATCATGTTGCCATATTGGCTTTTGCTTTTGCAAGCTTCAGTAAGATTATTGAGTAGCATCTGTCATTCAGACCCCTTAAATTTCAGTTTCAGATAGTGATGCTTATGAATGCTTTGTAACCCCATTAATGTGAAAGAACATTTTTACTGGAGTTGTGATCAATTAAAACTTTATTTCAAATAGTAATCAATTTGAGATTAGTTTATAATAGGAGCTGTCGGGAGCTCTGGGTAGAACTGTGCCTCAAAACACCCCATCATTTTCTGAGATATGTGCTATATAGGTGGGTGAGCAGCCTTATCTGCTCTGGGAATCTGTCCAGTGATGCTGGTGGTGGCAGACAGGAAAATGTGTTGATTCTTCAATGTACTTTCCGTTTTGCAGTGATACATAGTCTCATCTCTCCTAAACCCAGGCTCTGAGGCCATTTCTTCCCTTTTTCTGCTCTGAGAAATATTCTTGCCTTCATTCAAGGTAGACCCAGACACAATACAGCCTTCCATGAGGGAAGCTTGTAATTGTCTAGTTTAATGAGAGCATGGTGAACTGCATCCTGGAAGTGTAATATACTTATAGCTGCTTCTGCTTTTTTTTTTTTTTTTTTTAATTATTGGATGACACTAGTGCTTGTTCTCCAGAGGCTTCCTTCTTTGGCATTCATCAAGGGGAAAGAGTCTCACCCTGATTTCAAATACTCTAAATGGTACATGCATGGCTCATTATTTAAGATAATCTGTCCGGTTTTGGAAGATCATGCACTCTGCTGTGAAATTACACAACTATTTTTTTTAACCTGTGTTGTATTGCCAGGTGTACCATAGTCATTTCTGGCCACTGGAATGGACTGTGCCATCCAGAGACAACAACAAATGCTACGCGAAGATAATTTGCAATATTCAGGATAATGTAAGTGCATCTTTCCTTCCAGGGGAAACAGCAGCTATAGGTTCATCATAGGGATTGTTGATACCACAGCTATAAATAAGTTTTTTGAACAAATTAAAATTAATTTAAATTTTTCTACCTTTTGAAATGTAATAAATATTTACAGTGATACAATACTTTTGTTTATACAAAAATGACCCTTAGTAGAATAGAAAATTCTGCCATTGCTATTAATATATGGTACTTCTTCCATATATGTAAAATAAGAAGTAGAGAGCTCTAAGGCTGTTTGACTAACTTTGAAAAGTGAGCGAATCAATGCATGTAAAAACAGTTAGAAGTTTTATCGGTTTATCTTAATTTTCCCATCCCCAAACTGGGACATTCTTTTCTGGGAGATTCTTCTCTCTGAAATTGAGGTCACTCAGAAACCATCACAACTTGTAACCTCTGCAAATCCACATCTGTCTATAAAACTCTTGAGCTCATTCTAACAGGATTAATGTATCTTGCCTGCACAAATCTCATTTAGGGTGATAATGCCAGGATTATCTTTGGACTAGGATAAAATTTCCTGGCAGTGGAAATACACAGTACCTGCTGAAGCACAAGCAAAATTACTAATTGGTTAAAAGAACTGGCATGCCCTCCTCTGAATGATCACCATCTGTTTAGTAAAAATTTAGTTCATTTTAATAACATGAATTATTATGAAGAATAATATGCTGTTAAAATGTATTCCTGTTAAGATAGTGGCATAGAGTTATCGCTCCTGAAAAATTTTTTTTGATCTATTTTACCTATTTTTTTTCTTTCTAAGCATCACGTCACAATTTTGTAAAATTTGCAAACCTGTCCGGTTTTGCCCATCTCCTCTTTCTGAAGGACTTTGCACTGGTGTGGAAGCTGTTTTAGAATGCATGGTTATGTTCCTAATCTAAAGTTACTTAAGAAAATGAAAAGGCTTAATGGTGATTTAAAGTGTTTCATTAATTTGTTTCCATTTCTTGTCCTGAAAATTTGGAACATGTTTAAAAATCTAGGGGTAGAGTTAAAGTTACCGTGGATGAAAAATAGTTCAGTAACTGTAGTTACCTTGGTTTCATTACTATGGCTTGATTTTTACACATCTCCATATTTTTAAAGGAAAATAAGGATCATTCCATTTTAGTTATTACCTAATTATAGCTTTTTTTATTTAAATAAACACTGTGGTAAATCTCAGTTCTCAGGCTTACTGAAAGAAAAATATTCAGTGTACTGAATATCCACACTCCCTTATATGTGATATTTAGCGGGAGGAGCAGATAACTTTTGATACCCAACTGGGCTACATCTATGCTCAGCAAAATCTGATTAATGCCCTGGAAGCCCACAGCAGTTGGCATTTGCTAAAGGAGACTTGCTTTTCTTAGAGAAGCAAGCTTTTCTTTGAGAAAAGCAGGTCAAGTCAGTACAGCTTGCTCTGTTGAGTGTTTGCTGAGGTTATATGTGCAGTTTGACGTATTTTGCAATTGAACAGTAGGTGTGAGAAGTGTGAAGTAATAGTATCTTTCTTGTAACTGGATGTCTTTTCAATTTGTTTTGCCAGTCTCTAGGTATATTATCTCCCAATGACAGCGAACACTGCAACAGGAGTAGTTTTCAGTTTGGTTATAATACACTTCTTGCCACATCTGGTTGGCCAGAACTTTAGCTTGTGGCCCTTTCCTATAAGTAACTATCAAAGTGAAAGTTCTTCAGTAGACACGCTCCACATAGCCACCTAGCGTAGGCGCTGATGTTGCAAACCTTCATGCAAGGCGCTCATGTTTACTTAGGTGAGCAGTCTGCTGGAATGAGTGGAAGAGCTTGCCTGAATAAAATTTAAATGCATGTTTGCAATTAGGACACACACAATAATCAAGCGTAGATCACGGTGTATGTTAAATTTGTATGCTGTTGATGTAAACGGAGGATCCCTGCACAAACAAAACTTTGTAAGGAAGCTGATTCTTGAGTTCTTAGTTGAATCTTTTCCTTTTCAGAGAGAGAACAAAATTATACCAACTATCTTCCATCTGTTGGTGCTAATGATAGTTCATGTTTGTGTGGTTACATTAATTTTTAGTGTGTTCTATGAGCTGATTAAATTTTATACTCTAAGTAAGAAAACCTTACATGTTGTCTGAAGAGAACTGAATGCACGACTGTGCTTGCATTTGATTATCTTTGGTATTTAGGAGAGAGTCATTGGTTTCCATGTCCTTGGTCCAAATGCTGGAGAAGTCACCCAAGGGTTTGCAGCTGCTATTAAATGTGGGATCACAAAAGAACAGCTGGACAGCACCATAGGAATTCATCCTGTCTGTGCAGAGGTTTGTATATGAAGTTACCTCATAGCCCAGCTTTCATAGCATTCTGGGGTAAGGTGTTGGAAATCTGAATAGCAGAGGTCTATTAAAGAGGTGCGAATTTGGGGGAAAGTAGCGGGGAGGGAAGGACAGGAAATGATCTGGTTTTAAAATTTAGAAATCTAACATTTAGTTTTAATCTGGGGTAATGGTTTTTTTTTTTAGTGTGTTCATTTGTGAAATGTTTATGGTCTCCCCTTCTCCAGTGCTCTCTCTACTGGGAAGTATTGAATTTTCCTCCCGCTCCAAGATCCATTTATGAAGATTTCAAATACTATTTCTGCTAAAATGGTTGTCAAAGCTAACTTTTTTTAGATATGTGTACTCAAAATAGGCTTATAAACTGGTGCGGTGGAAAGGTACCAGCTACGTGACAATTTTTCTATTAAATTCTGCCCTTTTAATGATCTCTACTTTACTCTATAGGCCTTCACTTTTGAAGTGAAGTACATGAGGCCACACAGACATTTCTTCTTGTGTATGTCTTGCTGTTCCTCTTTAATGAAGAGCTTAATTTTCTCTAGCGGGTGGGGGACAGCTCCTCCGAGGTGTAAATCAGAGATGCTCCACTGATTTTTTTAGTAGCATTAGGACCAGTTTATATTAGCTGACGATCCCTGCAAACTGTTTATGATCTTTGTAGGTCTTTGTACAGAATATCTGTTTTTACCTGCTTGTGTTAGCTACAAAGTGTTGTAAGAGTGCACCAGGATGCTGGTCGGCAGAAGTGAAGTCAGCTTCTCTGGTTTTGTGTTTCCAGAGTGATACAGTATAAGCAATATAATATGAACTCCATTGATGGAATGGACTGCTAGCAATCTGAATCATCTTCAAAGCATCCGCAATACAGATTCTGTGTTTTTTCTCTAGTATCATCTAATGGCGTTCTTGGAAGCCCTTGAAGAGGGGTAGCAGGCCCTTATCTTACCAGGGGCCCTGTGGAGGGGGAGCTCTGAGGGAGTCATTCAAGCCTGTGTACTCAAGTGGGATATTAGCATATGCAGTGTGAAGAGAAGATGATAGTCATAATTTATTCTGGACATCTGAGCTGCTAAAATTGAAACTGAATAGAATGATGATTAGACATAATTTAGGGAGGTAATTTCAGATAATCATATTTGTTTGAGTGGGGGAGGAAGAAACTGGCTCAGGAGAAATACACTATTTAAAAGCTCCAGGGAACAGCGATCATTTTTAGTGCCAGTCTTCAAAAGGTTTTTTTTTTATGCCTGTTACTTAATGTAATCTCTTAACCAGTAAACAAAAATCAAAGTGCAAGATGGTACTCTTTGATTTAAAAAAAAAAAAAGCTCAAATATTGTTTGGAATTTGTGAGGACCGCACACACCTGGATGAATAGAATGATGGATAACTGGCATTATTTTTATCTTACATCCATGTAATAGCTAAGGAAAATGAAGTCTGATTTGAGCAGGAAAGGGACAGTGTTGCAGGGTCAGATGCTGACATCTTCACTGGCATCAGTACTAATTCATTGCTCAAAGAGTCTCCAGTGAAACATGGTATTATTCAACTTGAAGAAGACTGTAAGACTGAGGGTCCCATTTCTCACTGCGTACAAATTAGGCCAGATTTCACTTCTCTTATTTAAGCAGCATTTTGTTCTGTGGAAAACATGAGTTCTGAATGGAATTTCTTGCAAGGCGAAGTACAAATAACTGCAAGCACAGAGTTGGTAGGACCTCAGCCTTACACAGAATTGCCTCTCAGCCCGGTCTGTACTGCACTGCTTGAAATACAGGCGTGTATAATCGAGCATCTGTGATGAAGAGCAAGTGTCTTCTGAAAGCTGGGATGATTCTTCGTGTTAGCTAATGATGGCTTTCCAGCTATTGGATCTAAGGTTTTGTCTTCACTTGAATAACTAACAAGTTCTGTCAAAAAACCTCATGTTTCCAATAATTATCAAATGACTCGCAGCTAGCTTACTAGAGTTAGGGAGCTGTGTGGTCCCTGCAGCCCTTGGAACTGGCTAGCACACCCAGAGCTTTCAGTCAGGCCAAGAAGAAAGCAGATGAATTTTGTGCTTTTTAATCTTTGTCTGTTGAAGTGAAATAGTAATAAATGAAGGTTCCCATATGTTGTCAGTCTGTGGATCAGAACCGAAGAGTTGGAAACCCTGTCTCAAGCCATGCACTATGGTTTAAATATATTGCTGTTCTTCCGCCATATATATTAGACATGCATTTGTCTTCCTGATTTGCGCGTAATGCTTTTACATGCTTATAGAAAGTGGAAGAGCTGTATCATTTATTGATGATGTTGTCTGAAGAGCTGCTAGCAGCCTTAATGCAGCAAAGCTTCTACTTGGAGAACTGTAGGGCTTTCAGATCCCCATTATCTTTAGATACTTCAGTGTTATTTGCATAACTGAAATGTGTATGTACTTTATTCTGTGCTAAGTTTATTCTTCCTGAGAGATGGCTTTGATGATAGCTAATTATTGCAACTTTGAACCATTTAGATAGAAGTGGTTTTGATTTCCTTTTTTCCTTTCTATATTATATCTATGCAAAACTATGCAATTATTTGCATAGTAAAGTTCTAATATTAAACAAGTTTTTGTAGAGTTTTTCTTCTTGAATTTTGATACCTTTTAATTTTACAATAATTACTCTTGAATATGTTGTTTTCTTTAACGTGACGTGAAAGCAGTAAAGATTGGACTTTTTCAGCCTAGATTCACTAAATGTTTCTTAGCTATTGCACAGAGGATACAGATCCCAGACATAATACCTACATCAGCAATCAGTTCCACATTTCTATAATAATCTAGAAGGTACAGAGGTAAAATTTATGTTCTCTCCAAATGCTGTAGCCTTGGGTTAACTTCACTTTCCCAACAAAGAAGTTATCTTTGAGCCATAAAGGTACTTACTCATTAGGTGTACAGACCAGAGTTTATTATTGCTGTGCTCATTCCCACTGCAAAAACAGGAGCATTAAGACAAAAGGTGGTATAAAGCCATCTTAGTTCCTTAATTCTTTCTTTTCCACTGTAAAAGGAAAACCATAAGGTAAATGAAGAGAACAAAGGGTATTTGTATGTGTGTGTGCTATTTAGTGGCAAGCATTTTAAATGTGTGGCTTTCATTATTATTTTATTACTTCAAGAAATGGCTGTGGTTTTGAGCATTATGCCCAAGTTGATCTTCCAGAAAAGAAGATTAATTTTAACCGTACTAAAAGTCATCTTTTTTTCTTTCTCTTAAGATATTCACCACCCTGTCTGTGACTAAGCGTTCTGGTGAAAATATCCTTCAGGCTGGATGCTGAGGTTAAAGACCCCCATTCTTGTTATTGCCAGAGACTGACTTTCATCGCTGTGTCTGACTTGCACAATTCAGAAGAAAAGTTTTGGGAGAAGTCATCCTCGGACATCTGCAAAAATGTGTAGATCTTAACCAGGGCATTCCTCATCCTAAGGAGAAGAGCACTGTGGGAGTTGGTCACTTGCGGTGATTGGCTGGCAATTAGCAACGCAATGGGAGTATTGACTTTTGAGCTGTTGCTTGGCAGGGCATTTAACGAATGCTTTCATGAAGTCATAGCCTGAAGCCTGCATTGTCTGGTGGGCAGTGATGGAAGAACTGCTAGCACAGCTGGACAACAACTGTTTTGTTTTGCTTTTATTTCTCTCTAGTTTCTTACTCGAACAAAGAACTTCCAACATCAAGAAAATTACCACAAGTTCAGATAATTGTGTAGTGCCACTGTGTACTAGGTTATAACACAGCAATTGCAAGGTCTCATGAGCATGCATTTTACCAGCTCGCGTGCATATGGAGGGGAAATTGTATCTACATGTTTGATCATGAGGAAGAAGATATCCTTGGAAAAAAGTTTGGTACCATCTAGAATAACATATTTCTTGGCTTCCAAACTGACTCTGTTGTGACTTTTTATTTTAGAGAAACTTATTTGTGAAAACGTTCTCCTTAGTGAGAAAAGAGAATACTTTTTATTAAGGCCTTGTTATACAGAAAATTGTTTTTTTTTCCCCTGAAAGTAACCACCATGCATATAACACAGATGTGGTGATCTTAGCTTTATCTTGCAGCTTACGTGATTGTAATTAATCCAATTTGGAACTGACAGAATTCCAATGTGGAATGAATTACACTTCCAAGAGTTCTGTGCAACTTTATTAAATTTGAATAAATTCTTCCTTTCGAGGTGAGCTATTGTACACTGCACCGTTTCAGGTCTAAATTGGCCACTTTGAACACAGCAGTATTGAGACTTTCCTGCAGATTTGTGGGCCTGTAAAATTAAAAAAAACAACCAAACAACACCCCCCAAAACAAACAAGCAAACAAAACCCTCACCCAACCTCCAAAAACCAATAGTAAAAAGTCTTCTATGTAGATGTGGCCTAAAAGCTGTATTTAGTTCCATGTGTGCTTTGGTTTATATTTAATTAAGAAAACAATACTTTTAAAACAGAGGTTTCCATGGAAAATAACAAATTCTTGAATATTCCTCCTGTGTTGGATAACCTGCATACATATTTGTCAAGAAATGGTAAGAATGCCTCTTTGTAATGGAAATGAATGTGGTTTTTGGTCTGGTTTTTCATTTCCCTCTGTTTTAGCAGAAAGGTTCGGATTACTTTTATTAAATGGTTCTCAGGAGTTTAGTAGTGTGGTGTGAGTAGGCGGTAAATTCTCCAGCCCTCTGGGCAGAATGCCTTATGCCTAAATTTCTACCTGGTAACAAATTAATGTATTTCTACTGAGTTTTCTAGAATAGTGTTGTAAGTTATTTTTATAAACTCATACACAACTGAAGGATTTTTAAATGTGTTTTGTATGGTATCAGGAGTGGTCTGTGGTGGTATTTTTCTGGCCAGTTTATTAAATAAATTGAATATTTGCACAAACAGATGCTCATTTTGATGCCTCTTCCAAGCAAAGAAACCAGGTGACAGCAAGCC
>NW_010972642.1:12797184-12820752 GCF_000737465.1 Haliaeetus leucocephalus
TTGATAAACCCTACTGTGATTTGTTTCAGTCTTGAATTTTGAAGGTAGATATTTCTCTGAGAAACAGGGTTTGGGGCTATTTTATGTGCTTTTTTTTTTTTTTTACATGTTAAACATATGAGAGGGACAGACTTAAAAATAAGAAATTAATTAGGAAACCAACCTTCCACTATTTGCACTAGCTGCCATCTGTATAACTTCTGAAAACATAACTTTCCCTTCTGAAAACAATAACTTCCATTTAAGCACATGGATAGCAGCATTTTCAAGGAATTCTGTAGGAAAGTCAGATCCTAGAGTGTAGAGAATAAAGACACGTCTGAGCTTGGCTTTGCAAGGTTGGACCCACAGACATCTGTTCCTATGGGTCATGTCATCATTAATAATGTGCGTTTCAACACTAGTGGCTTACAGTTCAGTAGCTGTTGTTTTTAATTACTTTCGTTTTTACTTTAAATTTCAAATTGTGAGGCTTTTTTTTTTGTAGGGCTTTGCCTTTTATTTCTCCAGGAGGAAAACATTTTCAGGTCTGTATTTCTGTTTCATCTGTGCATGATGATAGCAATATATTAAGAGATATATTATAACATCACATAAGGATGTATTAAATGCCAAAGCAAAGTATTTAATGTTTTTATCAAATTAAATATACATTGGGTAATGCTTTGGAAGCATATACTAGAAAATTTAGTAAGTTAAATGGTATTTATATTGAGCTCATATTCATTAGTCATTAACAATTTTTTGGAACTCTTACCAGAGTGTAAGTGAGAATCATCCTAAGATATTACAGATACAAATGCAGACAGCAAATTTCACACACTTTAGCAGAGAATTAGTACAGTTTCACTAACAGCTCCAAGAATTACCTTTTTTGTTTGTTTTGGGTTTTTTTTGTTCTTAAAGCTCCTCCACCCCAGCTGATCGTTCCCCTCTTACCCCTCTCCCCATGGTGTGAGTTGTTGGAGCGATCCTAACTGTCCTGTAAGCCTTATATTCCAACTTCCATCTTCCCGTCCCTCCTTCAAGACCTGCCGCCTGCCCAGAGTCCCAGCACAGGCGACTCTCTGGTCGTAGAGCCATACGATGGGGCAGGACCAGTTTCAGACGAGGTGGATCTCCAGAAGATGTCATGGGTGCTGGAGGTGTCACGGTAGGGTCGGGGTCTTGCTGTGTCTTGTGGGAAGACGCTGCACTCGTAAAGGCTGTTAATGATTGTGTCTCTGGCCGTGCCACCCACGGAACGTCCCTTGCTCTACGATGCCACGTGGGAGCTGGTGGGTGAGTGTAGGAGAAGAGCCGTGGCTGTTGTGCTGGTGGTGCACGCTGTGCCAATGGAAGAGTGTGAAGAGGGTGCCACGTGGCTGAATCTTAAGACTCGGTAGACTCCTTTCAGGTCAAAGCATGGTATAAATGTTGGTGGTAAAATCGCAGCTCTGCCGAGACTGAAGTTTCAGAAGCCCTTTCTCTTTGACGACTGGCTTTTCTGATGGCTCGGTTGCCCTCTGCGTGGGATGGTGGGAGACCGCTTTCTTGCCAAGGCCTGTTTGGCCTCCAGAGAGAACTTAAAACGTGAAAAAACCCCACAAGAGGTCTACCACACCACCAGCCTCCCTTCAAACAGCAAAAGGTTCCTGAAAGATTTCCGTCCCGGAGGCGCCGTTTGTGTCGGCAGGGGGTTTTGGTTTGGGGGCTGCCGGCGGGGAGGTGGGAGCGGAGCAGGGGCTCGGGCATTTATCGGAGAGGGTGGGAAGGCATCGCGTGGGGCCGCGGTGTGAGGAGGGAAGGGTCGCAGGCAGGGAAAGGCGAAGGCCCGGGGCGGGGCAGCAGCTGCCGTGTTGAGGGGTAGCAGAGGGCTTGCGGGGGGGGGAGGCGGCTGCGAGGGCTCCCCACAGACCACCGAGCTTGGGAAACACGGGAGGGCCTCTGCAGCGACGGGCTGCCTTTCGGCCAGGCCCGTCCTGTGGGCCTTGCGGGATCCTGCGGCTCGGAACCAGGCTGGGGTGTCGTGACCGAACCCAAAGCTTCTTGTTGCCGAAGGCTGGGGGGACGCTGCTGGCTGCGCTCACCCCGACGCTCCTCTCCCTCCCCGTGCTGGGTGAAAGCCGCCCTTTCGGGGGTGAGGGGACGGCTTTCTTCTGAGGGACTGCGAGGCCTCGGGGGCGGCACGGGCAGACGGCTGATCCCGAGGATTTACCGCCCATGCCCAGAGGAACGGCCACGTCCGTCGAGGCGAGGTGTCGGTGACCTGCTGATCCGCCGTGTGAAAGGCACGGCCCGTGGGCTCCCGGGCCTCGCTCGGCCCCACCTGGCGAGGGTCCGGCTTGCCCGTGAGGGTCACCTTGCCGCAGAAACGGCGTGCCGGGGGATGCCAGACGCTGCCGACGGGTAAGTCGCACCCCGGGGCGCGAGCGGTTGCGCCGGGGCCTGGGGAGTCACCGGGTGGTGGGGACTTGCTTCCTCCCCGGCATGGTCCCTCTCGCTCCGCTCCCGTGCTCCAGCCAGAGCTCTGCTGGGTCTTTGGGGTTTTTCTTTTTATGTTGGGGAAATATTGTATGTTTGTTTTCCCTTTACTTGCCAAATGCTCCTGACCAGTGTTCTGTTGAGCGGAATTTGACTTTACGCGTACGATTGCTTTTCCATTCAATTGCCCTTTTTAATCTCTCTATTCCTGTGAAATCTTCCTAGTTACAGACTTGCCTGAGGGAGTTCTCCCACAGCGTTTTTACCTCTTAAAATTACAAACTAAGCTGACACACACAGGGGGATCTATATGGGGACAGGGAGGGAAAGCTTTCCTTCCCCTAGCAAAGCTGTGTGACTGGCCTCGCTCGGGACCACCGGCAACTCCTGACCCACCCCACCGCCTTGGCTGACCATCAGGTGCCTCACCAAGTGATTGCCTTCTGCCAGGCAGGCCATGCTGTGGCCAGGCTCCTCCATGGAGCATCCTCTGCTGCTGAGCCCATCCCCTGCTGCAGCCGGCCACCACGGGTCTGGACAAATGTCCGTCCTCATCTTTAGACTTTACCAGGAGCTGACCCGGACACATAGTGACAAATCTGCTGCTAAAACCCAGCTGCTTCTTTCTTCTGTATGTACTTGTCTCAGCGAGCACTTCTTTTCTTGAAAATAGGTTTTACTGTAAGTTAGGTACAGAGTAAATTGAGCTCTGCCTATTGCTTTCAAAAACAAATGGTAACACATTTAGCCTAAAGATCTGATTTCCCTTTTAATGTCAGTGTAAATTGACAGGCAATATCACCCGTGATGAGATGTGCACATGTGCCACGTGGTGTGGCGTGAGGCAAACAAAAGCAGTGATTTGCATTTGGGTTTCACCCAGAGTTGGTCTTCCCACTCTGGGGATTCTGCTCCATTTCTTATTTATGTGTGTATATATATATATATATACACACACATGCATATATATATATATACACACACATGCATATATATATATATATATACACACATACACACATACTCTCAAGGTCTCTCCAGGCAAATTTTCCCTTAGGTGACACTTTGGGGTTGCTACATCACAGAAGGAAGATGCCAGAGAGAGAAACCGCATGATGTAAGTGAACACTGTTTAGCGTTGTAGTGTAACTGCTTCTTGTGAGGAGCCTGGTCGTCCCAACGCCACCAGCATATCTGAAAATAAAAGCTCATGACTTCTAGTAACTTCCCCTGGGGTGCAGGGGGGCCATGATAGAGCTGTGTGCGGTAGAGGGCATGGCAGGTCAGCGCTCTGCTGGCAGTGGCAAGGGGGGATGCAGAGAGACTCGCACCATCCTTGTTTGTGTTTTTTCCTGGCTCCGCAAGCATAATTTCTCCCTTAGCTCTACAGCTGCTAAAAATAACCATCTCAAATTAATGGCTTATGTTTGCAATAAACTGTTGGACTGGCATTGGTCACTCCAACACTGTACACCAGAACTGTTGCTTATTGCATATTTATAGCTTAAGTGAGATTTCTCGAGGTTTCTTTTCAGTAGCTGAAGTCAGATGGGTAACACTGATTGGATGAGTGTTTGCTTTTTCTTAGGTCAGTGTTTTCTCTAATTAGAAAGAACCTCAACTTAGCCAAGCTGGATTTTACAGCCTGCAAATCACAAGCATTGTGTGTCTCGCAAAGCTCTGGCAGGAGTCAGGGATCTGGATGCCCTAAAGTCAGGCTGATGCCTGCCCCTCAGGCCTCAATCTGCTCCCTGGCCTGAGGCTGCTGGGGGGGCACAGGGGGCTCAGTGCTTTGCAAGGAGCAAGAGATAGCTGTTGATCACATGGGCTGAAAGTTCCTATTTCTATACCTTGTTCCTGTGCTCCTGAGTGGTGCCCCGTTAAGCACATGTCAAACTGAGGGGGGAAATGGGGTGTTGTGTTCAAAACATTTCCTTCCAGCAGCAGGCTTTAATTCCCTCCTGCTGTGGAGCTGTCATTCCTCCCACTTCATCATTAGCTTCTCATTTAGACAGGCTGAGTAATGGCCATTGTAGGTCTATCCCAGGTACGTGCCATGTTCTGTCTGCATGACCCAACAAGCATTTGTGGAGGCTGGGCCAGGAATCTGAGGTGCCTTTGGCAACGCGCTGGTCTCTCTTGGCTCTACATCTCCGTCCCCTGGTCTGCAGGCTGTGTCACGTCTCCTGTTCGTGGTGGGAAGCTCCCCTTGAAGGGACGTGTTGGAGCCGGGTCAGCTACAACCCAGAAAGGGTAGAAAGGTGCCGGTGCCCAAGACGAGCAGTGTTCCCTGAGGGCTTCAGCGCTGGACTTGTGGGTTATTTCTGGAGGAGGCTCGGTGGGCAGAGCCTGTCCCAGGGCTGGCACAGGTGAAGGCAGCCTGTTGAGGCTATCTCTGCAGATAACCTCACCCCAGGACCACTCTGAGCAGCTCTTACTGCAGGGCCGGCGGAGGAAATGAAGCAGAGATGCTGCTAACCCCATTAAACATGTTATTTTAATGGGTCTGACAGATGGGCATCAGCCTACGTTTATTCCTCTGCTATCTGAGGTACAATGTTAAAAGAAAACAATGGAAAATGTATGTGAGCCACGGCTCTGTGCTCAGACAGGTATTGGGCTCAGTTTAATGCCTTGGGCCAATTAAAGCACAGTTGTTAGGCTGGGACACTAGATGGGAAATATCTCAGGGTGTGTGCATGCGTGCCTTTCAATTTAGGAAGATAAAAATGAAAAATGCCTGTCAAAGCAAGAGCTAGACTCTTGACTAGGCTGGGGACGTGTACACAAACCATCAGCTGGGTATGCTCTGAAGTACCTTTGAAGGTAAAGTCATGGTGGAAATCAAAGCAACCTGAAAATAAAACTGGTGGGGAAGTTGCCATAAAGCACCTTAAAGTGATGTCTCTGTTTTAGACATGCTGCCTCCTAGAAATTAGACAGAAGAAAAGCGATGCACTCAGGAAATGTGAGATGCTACTGATTTTCTTAGAACAAGGGGAATGGTACCAACTCCTATTTAAATCTTGCAGAGCTTTAAAACTCTGTGTTGATACATATTTACTTCTGCTTTAATCTGCTTCTCTCTCTTCTATCTTTATTTCTTTACCAAGTTTTTGCTGGTTTAGACTTGTCTTGGGGAGTTCTCCTAGCACATGTTTTTAGCAGTCCTAAAATCATAAAACTTGTGGGAAAGGCAAACAAGGAGCAATGATTCACCATTTCTCACCATATGAGAGCTACGGATAAAGCAGTTAAGAAAGGCTGGGTTTTTTTCTGCATTACATGTAACTAAATGGAAGTCACTGCCACAGGATGTTATAGTCTAAAAATACATGTATGTTGAAAAAAAGATTAATTGCACGCACACAGGGTGGGAGTTTAGTAAAATAATGATCTGGCTGTAGCTTACGGTGCAGGATGCCCTTAAACCACTAAGTGCTGGAAGCTTGGGAGGAAAACCTAAAGGAAGCATCACTCTGTATCAAATATGGGTTTTTTATATAACCTTTAACTAATCATCTTGTCCTGGGAGACAGGATATCACATTAAGGGGACCTATGGCATAGGCTCTTCATGCTTAATATTCCCTTCCTTGGTGTCTGGTTTGTTCAAGACTCACAAAACTGATTTGTAATTCCTTGGTCTTTTCGAGGCTCAGAATTTTCATGTCTCAAAGCTTTCCGCTCCCAAGTTCTGCCGTGCTGTCTGCCCTGGGGATGAGTTGCAGGGAGGGTGATGTGACCCAAGTGCAAGGTCCTGCACATAGATCAGGGCAATCCCAAGCACAAATACAGGCTGGGCGATCAGTGGATTGAGAGCAGCCCTCAGCCTCAGCCCCCAAGGACTTGGGGGTGTTGGCTGACGAGAAGCTCAACATGACCCAGCAATGTGGGTTTGCAGCCCAGAAAGCCAACCGTATCCTGGGCTGCATCAAAAGAAGCGTGGCCAGCAGGTCGAGGGGGATGATTGTCCCCCTCTACTCTGCTCTTGTGGACCAACCTGGAGTACTGCATTCAGCTCTGGGACCCCCAACATAAGAAGGACATGGACCCATTGGAGCAAGTCCAGAGGAGGGCCACCAAGATGATCAGAGGGCTGGAGCACCTCTCCTATGAGGACGAGAGAAGGGAAGGTTCCAGGGAGACCTTATAGCAGCCTCCCAGTACCTAAAAGGGGGCCTACAAGAAAGCCAGAGAGGGACTTTTTACAAGGGCAGGTAGTGATAGGGCAAGGGCTAATGGCTTTAAACTGAAAGAGGGTAGATTTAGATTAGATGTAAGGAAGATGATCTTCACTGTGAGGGTGGTGAGGCAGTGGAACAGGTTGCCCAGAGAGGTTGTGGATGCCCCATCCCTGGCAGTGTCCAAGGCCAGGTTGGGTGGGGCTTTGAGCAACCTGGTCTAGTGGAAGGTGTCCCTGCCCATGGCAGGGGGGGTGGAGCTAGATGATCTGTAAGGTTCCTTCCAACCCAACCCATTCTATGATGTGATGCCTGAACCACAAAGGTTTCTGCTTGGGCCTGTTCCCCAGAGACACCTCCAGTCCACTCAGACCTTTCTGTCCCTCAGACGGCATCTTCACTTGCCACTTCCCAGAGTCAGCCCTGAACTTCCCAAGCTGGGGCATTGTCACGGGAGAGCCCACCTTTCAGCCTCTCTCAACCGAGCCAAGGGCATGTCTTTCAGATTCTCAACGAGCAGCCTTAAGTAATAAGGGATAAACTTAAACTAAACCTGTGCAGATCATATTGAAATTTAATTAAATATATTCCCAGGATTTTTTGAGTAGTTGAAGTAAATTGGTTTAAATGGCATCTTTCGTTAAATCTCTGCAACATGCAACACTGACAGGGCTTTTTCTTTTAAGTATAAAATGAAGCATTTTTAGTGAAGTGTTGGAGTTTACAAAATATTTGCTTCCTATCAGAATTACTGTCAGCCCTGCAGTTTATGTGCAAGGTGTTTTGTTTCCATTTTGGAGTCATTCTAGTATGGCGCAGATGTTGCAGGGTGCATTTGTACTGTTGCTAAAGAGTATTCAGTTCTCCTCCAGCGGCACTGTGAGCTGAATCAACAGCTCCGGCATGCAAAAATGACATTATCCAGCCTAAGATCTTTCAGCCAAGAGAGTTGTAACGCTGCCCCTACATGCAGATGCTCTTGTACATGCCTGCCGTGTAGTCCTCCATGTGTCTGCCCCGATTGCCAACATCAACCACTGTGGACACAGAAGGATTATAATAATTGTCTCTGGAGGGTGATTTGTACTGGAAACCGCAAGCTCAGTTACCTACTGAGCTCACTGCCAACACGCTTTTGTGGAGAAAGGGGCTCTCCCCGGCTGGCCCTGCGTTCATCTATTATTCAGACTGGTGGGTTTTCTTTTCGTCCTTCTCCCCTTCTTTCCTGAAAGAGGAAAAACCCCACCAAAACAACAAAGTGAAACAGGTTAAGAATCAAAACCATGAAAAATACAATTTATTAACAGGGAGCTGTGTTCTGCCCTTTTTTGCCCTCCCCCAGGATAATTGCCTGAGGACTGAAATGGCTCATCAAGCAGCCAGATGAGCAGTGGAGGAAGTGATGAAGTGGGAGAGAATAGGGTCAACCCTTTTGGTGACAGAACTAATCTAACAGATCAGCTCAGCCCATTTCACCTCCAGAGAGGGCAAAATTCTGTGCCAAATAACTGTGGAGGGGGAACTTTCTTCTTTACCTTGGCTGATGGAATTCCAGTACATCCCCAAGTAATTTCAGTTTTAAGGAAGATTTACTCTGTCTTTCAGTTCATAGTGGTTTGGAAGTAAACTATTTAACTTGAACACTACTACTCTTTGCAGCTCTAGGATAGTGTGGGTGGGCTGTCTAGAGCCAGAATGACTGTGTCTCCACGGCCCGGTGGCATGGTAGCTGGTTTGTTTGAAAGTTCTTCCACGCAAGCTTCTTGACTCTGTAAGGCACAAGTCTCTAAATCTGCACTGCTCTAAAATAAAAACCAAATAGGAAGTCTCTACTGCTTGTGATTAAGGCCCCATCTGTAATCAGCACGTCTACCATAGAGCAGAGGTTCTCATCCTTCAGTGTTGGTTTCCCAGCCCTCAACCAAGGGACAGGTGGTAGTTTTCTTGCTGACTGGGAGTTAAGGAGATGGTGGCCTTGCCTCACAGCTTCAAAGAGATGCTGGTGGTGTTCACAGTTGGGCTGGCCATCTCTATTCTGGGACACCAGGCTGCAGGGCAGGCAACCACAACAGCAACTCGGTCACTGCAGAAATTCTGTGGACATTACAGATTTGCGGGGAGTTGTTGGAAATTTCAACAGCTTGTTTCCGTGTGATTTCTTCTTGTGCTCGCTGTTGAGCCTAAAATCCCACAGATACAGTCTTTCGGTAGCATTTGGCCCTTTCTTTGTGGTGGGTGGAAGTGTAGAGTTTTGTGGATTAGTGCTCAAGGGGATAAAGACAGAGACATATCTTGCCCTTGAAGATCTTTGTTGTTATACTTTAAATAAAATTTTCTCTGAATTTTACATGACGTGGGAGTTTGGCACAGAGAAACAGCTTTATCCACCTGATCCATGCCCATTCCTAATCACCAGACTTGACAGCAAATACTCAGAGGACGATGTCATTTAGTAGAATGTCATACTGAGAGTCTCAAGTTTTCTACTGCAAAACTGCCTTTTGCCTCCAATGGCACCAGTGATGTAAAACTTACACAGCTGGGAGATGGCTTCTCTCACAGTGAGATGAGTTGGAAGTGGAAGCCATTTAAATGCAATGCAGATTTTTGTATTATTTTTGTTATGATCCCAATGTCAGCCAAGACCCAGGTTGGCTTGGGTCTGGTACTGACGGTACCAGTAGCAGTTCAAATTTCTAGGTCACCCTGTGCTCTCTGCACAATTTGGGAGCTGCAGATGCAAGTGTCTAAGACAGGTGAGATGTCTTGCTGTCTGGTGATATTGCTATCTTTCCACAGGTTATAGCAGAAGCCACCACTACCACTTAACATGAACACCTATCTTTTAAATGGCTAAAGACAAGACAAGACAAATCCCACTCCAGGGGATGTGAAGCCTCAGCAGAACTGACTGCTCTGGACTGTGATATAATGATACATATTTCAGTGGAGGTGGGTTTCTCTGCTCTGAGTGGAGATGAGCTGTCTCCATGGATCAGTTACTTAATCCTGTTAATATAAATAGAGAATTTTTGTTGTGATGGCACCAATCTCATTCCAGCTGGCATTAAAAGCTGTCACTCTGGTGGGCAGACAAGCCAAGTTAGGAACGGCTACAGGAGTTGATTTACCTCTCACGTAAGGCAAAACTATATGTCACAACAGAGCATCACGCAGAAATACCCAGCTCCCTCGAAATTACACCTGCTTCTCAGCCTGGGCACCGTGTTCAGCCAGCATGGCTATACCACTGCTACCACCCAAGTCGGAGGCTCTCAAAGCTAACTTCAGCATCTCTGCTTGGTGCTTCGCTGTGCTGTGTTGTTTCAGAGCACAGGCGGAGCTGGGAGAGGGGAAGGCTGTGGTGTGCTGCAAATAGGAAAACCACGTCCTCCATCAGGCAAATCAACGTATTGATTTCACTCAGCTACATCAGATAAGGGATCTGACTCCTGCCCAGTTCTGCCCTACAGTCAGTACCCAAGGCTGACCCTACATAGCTTTCTTCCAGCCTTTCTTTCAAAACTGGTCTTTGTAGGATTGTTAGTTTATTGTTGCTAGTTAGAGACAATCTTTTCTTTTAATGGACTCTAAAGACCAAATGGTCTAAGCTCATATGACTTGTTAATTTAAGTCATAGTCAACAAGCGTAAAATTGTACACAACCGCCCCAAAAGCGGGAGTCTGTACTTGCCAGTCTGTGCAATTCAACATGCATTTTAAATCACATCTATTAATAACTGACTTGTTTACAGAAAACAGACCAGTAGAGCAGTTTATAACTTTAATAAAACTTTTACAGAAACTTTTTTTGGCTTTTTCTTACCCTTCTCTTGCCAAGCTATTCTAGGAGCACAGCAGAGCTGTCATTATTAACTTGCCTGAAAAATTGCTGAAAATCACCCACAGTACCTGTCTCTCTGGTATATTTTTATATTGGTGTGTTTCCTACAAGAATTCACCAGTTTAGTACAAGTCCAGAGCATTCCTGGTTATGCAGCTTGGCATACAGACAAAGAGTTCTGGGAATACATAGGCAATGGCTAACAAAGGCAGCGTTCCACAGGCAGCATCCTCCTCTCCTTCCAGGAGCTATGTGGAGTTAGAGCTTTCTTTGCTTCTGCATGTGGAATTAGAGCTTTGGTTACAAAATCTATGAAATAATTCTGTTTGAGTGTTAACTTAGCAGAATGAAATCTTGTTTTACGGAGGATATATTTGTATCTGTTTTAAACAATGCTGCTTTTTCAAAAGACAAAAAATAGCATTACTATTCAAAAGTGGAAAATGACATTATTATTCACGGTGGAAAATGTCATTGCTGTGCTGATAGCTGTTGACAGGTACTCGTCGTGGTTGTGTGCTGTGATGTGCTAATTATTCTGAAGTTCAATCAGATGGCATTTTGTGTTTTCATTTCAACTGTAAAAACACATTATTTGTGACACGTTGACAAGCGCGTGTTTAATTGCTCTGTGGATATCTTCCAAGCTCATGTGTTTTCCACTTACTTTGTGAAGAAAGGTGCGTAATTAGCTCCAAGGCTACAGGGTATGTTGCTCATTATTGTATTTTCATTTCCTCTGCAGTGTAAATACAAACCCCCCCATCTTTGATGCTGAACTCTACCTCAACTGGATTGCAAAGTTGGAGAGTTGTGGCTGATTTGCAAATCAAGGTCATGAAGCACCCTTCACAGGTCTAGAGTTAAAAGAAAAGGATCCAAATTAATTAGACATTAAAAAGGTCACCTAGTATCATTTGTACTGCTCCAGATTATGTCTGTTGTCTTCCTTGCTTATTTCTTTGCTATTGACTCATCAGTGTCAGGGTTATGGTGTTCAGTGATGAAAAAAGCCAAATGTTACAATTGCTCCAGTCCAGCTGAAAGCAAATGAATTGGGCAGGTGTAACTAGAAATACACTTGAGCTGTCTCGAAGTCAAACATTGCTTTTCCCTGAACTCAGGTGGGTCTGGATCTAAATACCACAGCTATTGACTCTGCGGGTACAAAATGCACATCCATGGCTAGATACTGAATCTTGTCCCTAGCAGGAGATCAGGATAGATGTTTTCTCACTGCTATACGAGCTCTTAGTCTGCAGCTGTACAGGCCTGGACTCAGTCACTCTGGAACTGCCTTCTGGTCCTGCCTCTTACGGACCTGCCCAGTATTGTAAAGCATGGTAATGAGGCAATTGACAGAAGCCTGACTCAATGTGAAAGTTATTTACAGTAATTCCAGTTTTCACCGGTGCTGAAAGCCGCCATGTTGAATCCTAGCAAGGAGAGCTTCGAATAAACCTACTAACCAGGATCAGATTTAGGAGAAAAAAAGCATCAAGGTTACTCATGCTTCTTCCCTTGCAAGGATATTCTTCAGTTGCTCCTCAAATCAGGAAGAAGAAGATGAAAAAGGTGGCCTTTGGGTGCAAATATGCATTAGGTGACATCAGTCAGGATTCATTACATGCAATTGTACAATAATGGTAATTGTGACACTTGAGTGTGTTTTCTGGGTTTGTTTTTTCAAAATGCATTACACAGATTGTTTTAAAGACAGACACATAAATCTCTTTCTTCAGTTAGAAAAAAGTTTAAGTGTAAATTAGGTTAATTTTTTGTTTGCTGCTTGGTTAGCAGAGCCCCTAAGCCAGCCCTCCAAACCCAGGAGTATTCAGACTCATAGACACATGTGATCAGCCCCAAAGCTACCGCTCTGTAGCCTGGCTTGGTTTTGTCCTTTCAGAAACTGTCTAGATCAGAAGCATCGATGTCCCTCACGAAGTTATTTTTACTTGTTGAGAAGCTACGAGACAGAGAGAAATGATGAGCTGGTGGTAAAAATCATTGTTGTGGCTTTTCCTACCTGATCTGGAAGAACCAGGTATGTGGTTATAACTCAAAGGACTTTCTTCTGCTCTCCTTCCCTGTACTGCCATCCCCTGTTGGCTTGGTTATCTGCTCTCTGGGATCAACCCGCCTGTCCCTCGTGGTGGTACGTCAACATGCTCCATCACAAGTAAGTTAAACATACCTGTTTGAAAGGGAGACTTGGTTAGGTATGGCTATGTGAAGGCGGGTGCAGGAGCTTGCCTTCTGTTTCTTCTGTGGTGTTCGGTGATAGAGCATTAACAATTTTAGGGCAATTTTAAAGTTGAAGGACAGTGCTGCCTCATTAATTCTTGCTATATTTGGAATTCAGAACAGCCAAGGTGTTTGAAGGATCAGTCAATCAAGCTGTTCTCTTCTCCCTCTTCTCCTTTAACCTTGTAGTTCCCTGCCTTTCCTTAGCTAAACCTCTTATGCTCCAAGCAAGCAGAGAAGCAAAGCAGGGGCTCATCTAAAGGGGCAAATTTTGGGCCTAAATTTCAGTATGCCTTCCCTGTAACCTGAGCTGGGGGAGGAAAGGATCTGCTACTGGAGTTAAAAGCTTATGCAACATCGCAATGAGCTTGCCAGGATCCTCCAGCGAAGAGTATGCAGCCAAGATTTAATATTTATAGCCTAAATAAAAGTACAGGGGAAATAATTTAATTAAAAACACAACAAAGAAGAAATCGGACATATTTTCCCTGTTCCTTTCTTTGCTGGTGCAAGGACCAGCCGCTGTGGTATGAAAGATATCCTCATCTGAGCCTTCTGCTTTTCTTTTGAAATGACCATAAAGTTATTCTGTTCTGCTTTTCTGCCTCCTAACGCTATTTCTTTAAAAATAGCTTTTCTCCTCATAAGACTAAGTCAAATGGTTTTAATATGTAGGCTCTTACTCTGATACTTGAGGGAAAATGCATTCATTTGTTTTCATACACTGATATATTGGCAGTGATCACATTATGGATGTACAAGCTATTCCCTGCTTCCCCCTGCACTGTGACAATTTTTGAGTATAATAGCTAGTGAAATGAGTATCTTGTGGTAGAATTAGGAAAAATGAAAATAATTACCAGTGCAATTGCCATGGCTCTCATGTGGCACATGCAGTTTAATGCCTTTAGCTTGTTCAAAACTGTTTTACAGTCTTAGTTCCCTGTATTGTGCATTTACCTGTATTTATCAGACACGAGAAAGTAACTCTTGTCATCTGTATACAAGAATGACATTTTCCCTTCCCTCCCAGTTGATGGAAGGGAGCCATGATGAAGGAGTTGTGAACTTTTGCATATCTCTATTTTACATTAGGTTTGTTTTTTCCTGTAAGCTTGTGGATGTCCAATGTTCTTCTGAGCAGCACCGTGCACGAAAACAGACAGGCAAAGGTGCTGAAGTTTCTATACACACATACATACACACACAGAGCCAGACCAGACAAACAAGCCTGGAATTAATCAAATTTTATCTCCAATGTGCTGCAAGAGAAGAAAATATTACTGCTGTGTCAGAGCACTTGGGGGGAACTGCCATACTCTGGAGATGGTGGGACCGCAGAAATAGATAAATTGAAGTTTGCATTGCTACAGCTTGTACTATACCTGTTCTGCATATGAATGGAAAGCTTGAGTCCCTGCACTTATCATTTTGGCACCCTTCCTGCATTTAAATATTACTTTGTCAAGCCTTTCAGCTTTTTAAAATATAGTGATTACTGTTCTCCAAATGGCTAAGAAATACAGGGGGAGAGATGCCTCTTTCATCCAGTTCTTCTGTCAGTATTTTGAGGCTGTACTGGCATAAGCACTGACAAATATTTGCTCTTTCAGAAGTGGTCTGGCTGGTTATGGACTTGCCCTCCTCCTTGCTGGGGTGTTTAAGAAAGAGTGAGTGAATCACCCTGCTCCTTCATGGTGGTCTCTGGCCTTTGTGGTTACGACCTGGCCTGGCTACCTTCGTGTTATGAGGATTCAGCAGTCCAGTGATGCGGTGGATGCTCGCCAGCCCTGAAAACCATCACGTCTCCTATGAATGACTCATACCAACCATCCAATATGCAACCGGGCTCTTTCGAAAAACTGAAGGTACAGACATTACCAATATTGTTACCCATAGTAAATTGATAATATTTGGTCTGTGGGTTTTATTGAAAGGGAAGTAACCTACACAGTTAGTCCTTGCCCTATATACAATTTACTGGAAATACTTCTGATGTGCCAAATCTGGCATATTTGAGTGATATTCTGCCCCATAAATAATTGTTCTGTAGCAACTCAGGGTAGTTACATATGTATACTCATAAGATTTACCGTATTTCCCTACAGAAGGTTAGGAGACCTAGCATATTTGCAGTAAAAGCTCAAATATTTTCCTTCCTCATAAATATTTGATTTTTTTGCTTAATGGATGCAGTACTAGTAGATGCATCAGCTTGCTTTTATCTATATTCTGTTAACTCAGGCTTAACAGAAAAGGTACTCATTGACTTCAGTCTGGAAAATGACATTTTCTATGCAAAATAATTCAAGGTCCATTCTTGTTTTATCAAGAAACACGCTGAAATTTCTTTAGGGGACTGGAAGATAATCCAGCTGTATCTCACCATACAGTTATTGAAGCAGAAAGGTAAACTCAATAGTGGTGGTTGTGGTTTGTAGCAAAAGGCAGCTATATGTTTAAGGTTCACATCTGGACCCTCCCAAGTCCTTGCAACAGAGCAATCCCAGAAATGCTTTCTTCAACACAACTGCAAATGGCAAAAGCCAACCATAGCTGCAGTTGTGACTGTGGAATAATGGGAGATGCCTAGAAAATGTCAATGTTGTTGAGGCCCATAGTTTTCAGCTGTGAACTCCAAGCATGGGTAGGAGTTGGGTGAAAGAAATGCAGTTAAGCATGAACCTAAGCATGGGCTTTCTCAGACGGTCATTCAGCTGTTGTCAGTGAACCAACACCAGGACAATTTTTAAAGTAAAGTAGCTGGATTGCATTTGATTAGGAGTCTATTTAGTGTTGTAATATTCACAATGAACTTTTTCCAGTCCCCTTTTTTAATAAAGATCTCAGCTGCACTTATGGTAAAGGCAATGGCAATGACATGTTGTTAGTGATACGAGGCCTAATTTTAATTTACTTTTTTCAACTTGCCTCATTTCATTAGTCAAAAACAAAACAAAGGTGTGGTTATTGGGATACAAGGGTCTTTGCATAGATGTAACTTACTTCTCTACATACAGTCAGAATAAGGTATGTGAGGACAAGCCAGCCCAGAGCTGAATCAAAGGACATAGTTACAATGATATTGTGGTCTTTTGGCTTAGTCTTCTGAAAAGGTTCAGACTGAATGGTAATGGTTTTACCAATCAGGTTAAAATGTGGATCATTGTTAATGAAGGCAGGTGGGATCCTTTCAGGACCACCAGTTGTACCCAGTCAGAGTTACTGGGTCAAAGACTTGTACTCCAGATGAGGATTCATCTCCCCTTGCTTCAGACATCTAAAAATGTGCTGCTAACCTAGGTTAGACATCAGACTCCCTTCCACAGTTGATGTAGAGAGAGAAAGAATGAGAGACAGAGGCACCTACAAAGGACAATTCTTCCCACTCTTCTTAGACAGTTGTCTTAAAATGGACCAGTAGATGAGGTGACTCCCCTTGTTCTGCTGATGCAGCTATAGGCAGCCTCGTGGAATCTGCCCCAGATATAGGCTAAGTATGATAAAAAGCTCAACTATAGCACTAAGTAATCCCTGGACTGTCTTTCTCAGGCACAGTGTCCTAGGCTCTTGAGGCACGATGACACTTGTGCTGATCTTGTACAAAGTCACTGTTGCCTGCTATTGGGCATTGAATACATACAGCATCACTTTAGAGGGAGCTGGGCCCATCAGCGAGGGTCAGTAGCACATCCACATGTCTGCATATTTAACCTTATTCAGGATGCTCAGAAGTGACAGTGAGGAAAGTCACGTACTTGTTCCCTGGTGTGGGATCTGGGGAACTAGCTTGTGTCTTTTGCTTTCTTTCTTTTTATTTTATTTTATTTTCATCTTCCCACCCTACACACCTGACTGATGCTGAATACAGCCCATCCCTTGGGGAATGTAACATTCATTTTTAGTAGGGAAATGGTCTTGCAATCATAAAAAATTGATGGCTGTCTGAAGCAGCAGTTAATCTTGCTTGAGAACTGCATCATTAACCTACAACACAACGTACACATTATGGACACATTTATAAATGGGAGAGAGTGTAGACTTCAGTTTCTAATTTCCTTCTTGCAGAGACTCATAAAAATCACAGGGAAAACACTGCCTTTGACATACTGCTGTGCCAGACCTCTCCGCTTTCTGTAGTTCCTTTCAGAGGAAGGATGGTTCGCTGTGGCCATGTCAGTGGACTAGGGCAGAAGACAGACCTTTTTGCTCTTCCTTAGTCAGGTGGGTGACTTTGGAATCTCCATAGTGATGCCAGACATTGTGTGGACATCTGACTATCACCATGCACAGCAGCCCAGAGCTCGGTGCCAGCAATCTGTCAAGCTCAGTGGTGTGAATAGCTGGGATCCCAGATACATGCCACACAGCCTGTCAAGCTTTGGTCACCAGATGTCTCGGCTGGGCCTGGACACCCTGGAAAATATTGTTTCTTATCCTCACAAGTTTCTGAGATGCTATTTTGTCCCAGATTTTCAACTGGGACGTGGCATTTCCTCTCTCACCCTCTCAGCCTTCACAGAAGCCATTTGCCAACTCAACCATCTCAGTCAAATAACTTGTGAGTCATACCCATGAGGTGACCTGAAACAGTAGGTGTGTCCTGAGCCTCACGTGAGGTCACATCACTCAGCATGGAACAGAAGGTGGGGGACATCCAACATAACATTGGGAAAGTTCTTCCTGCATCGCATTTACTGTAAACAGTGGTTTAATATCTTCACCCATGGCAGTAAGCCCACACATGTTTGTCCAGAAGCTCCAAGCGCTCTGTTCAGGTCAGGAAGAGCTGGTCCATGTGGATTTCCTAGCTCAGGGCAGACCTGTTTCCCCATGAACTCACTGCCATCACTGTCTTGGAGCTCTATTTCTCTACCTGTGAAGAGAGAGCACAATAGTTGTTCCTTTGTTCATAGTTTTGTTTAGGTTGAACAAATGCTATAAAGATTTGTTACATTATGTAAACTATACATTAAGCTGATAATAAATGAGGGAATGTAGACCAATTTTCCATAGCCAATGATCAAGACCTGCTGTTTTTCAAGCGGAAGACATCAGTTAAAAAAAAGAAAAATCACTATTTCACAGCATCCCACTTCTCAGATGTGCTCAACCCATTTAGGCAGCACAGTTGCAGAAACACACCTAAATTTGTCCAGCTATGAATTCTGTCCCAGATGACTCTATATTTCCTTCCCTTTCATATAAATGCCAACTGCAGATATCTTTGAAAGGGACTAGAAGGTCACAGCTAGCAACCTGATTCTTGGTTGTTCCTAAATACAATGGAGTTAGGGTTGCTAAAGAGGAATTTGCAAGTTAGAGGAAGAAGTGGAAAAGATTCTGATCTGTGGCAGAAGAGGAAAGGACTCAGAGTTTTACTGAAGCTAGATACCTTAAGCAATACACTTGGTCTTCTTCTGCCTGTTTTTCATAGTGACATTAGCTGGAACCGCAAAGAGTAAAAAGCGGTAGCTGAAAGCTTACTGTCAACAAACATCTTGTCAAGTTGTATGCATGTGTCAGTTACATATAACCTCAGAGGTGGATCCTGATAAGACACAATCTGCTTGCCGTTCTCAAAGTTTAAAAATGATGGCAACAGTACTCTGGTTGTGCTGTGGCCTTATATACTTTTGAAATGCATAAGTGAGTGGATCAAGAAAAAAATGTTCCAGGAACTGTTGAGAGCCTGTAATTGAAAGTCTTCTTTCTCAAGCATACTCCTAAAATTTCCGTTCCCCCTTGTACATTCACTATGGAAATTAATTTTGTACAGAAAAGTTATTCTTGGCAAAACAGAGATCTGTCTTTGGGAAGTTTCATAGTGCTACCAGTCACTAAAGTCAGACTTTGCTGTCCCAGCAGCATACCTGTAAACAACTGGCAGTGAATAGAGAGCTTAGAAATATCCCTCTTCCTAGTTTTTATTTTTTGTTTAGAAAACAAACAAACTGGAGAGACTTCTTTGCTCAGGGAAGGAGAGGACTGAAAGTGCTAGTGAGAGCTGAGCTTAGTGCTGGTAGGAAATGCGTGAATTACATTCAGTTCTACTGATGCCCTGTGTACCTGATGTACAGAAGCCTGCTATTTAACTGGACGACTCCCAAGCTGTAGGATAAAAGTATCTTCCTTACACCCCCAGCTTGCCTTCTTTAACTACCAACATATGCATCTTAAGGGACTTAAAGAAAGGGTCCTACGACGCTGTGCCTGTCAGTAAACAGAAAGGAGGAAATTTTGGGCCACAGATCCACCCAAGGGTCCTCACAAACTCCAAGTGTTGTATTCAGAGTTTTGCTGGGACCCGCATATCAGCACTGGTGCTGTTTGGGGCTTGCCTCTTTTGGGGAGTCAGCGTGCAGGAAAGCTAAGCTGTGAACAGCATCCACTTTGTTCTGCATTCGTTTCCTGTGCAGGCACTGTGTGTGCTCGGGGGCGGGGGGGGACACACGTTACTCTGCTTCTCATGCACTTCAAGCACAACTGTATCGGGAGTTAATATGCTGTGCACCATAACTCACCGTCTTGCTTGCTGCACACAAACTTCTCCTTTGGAGGTGCTCTAAAGGTGATACGGACATCCTCTGCGAGGGCAGAAATGCCTGTTCCCAGCATGTACTTGTCAGGAATACTATGGAGTCCGGCTGCGTGGCTGAAGATTGTGGGTACTGCAATAATAGAGACTGTAGTGGGTGATGGAGGCTTTTCTCTCAGCCTGGACGCTGACCTGCTAGGTGACTGTGAAGAGTCATACCTTGCCCCCATACCTTGTCATGTCTTGGTCTGTCTTGTCTATTTAGCTTTTAAGTACTGCAAGGAATAATAAATATTTTTGATCAATTAATGATGAAAAAAGAAAAATAATTTTCCAATTGTTAGTAATGGAGGTCATGGGGGATTTCCCATTAACTTCTGTGTTTAACAGGCTTTGCACTCTACATCTCTGTAAGTTGTTATCAGAATTCGGCACCCCAAGGAAATTTAGAGGTACTAATCATGTGAGCATGTTCTGTGGACCAGAGGCTTACCATATCGCCAGCACAGCTTGTAATCTCCACAGAGATGGGTCAAGTGCTTTTGGGCTTGCTGTTCCCCATTGCACCCATTCTCCAGATCCTAAATATCACACGAGGATTAATTCCTCTTTCATGTGAGACAGATCCTGCCATCTTTCAGCAGCAATACAAGCTCCACGTTCAGATCTCAGTACCAGTCCTACCTTGGTCAGATCTATGGTAAATGGCAAGTTAGTGGGTCCTGACTGTCCAGCCTGGTAGTTCTCTCCAGAGAGTGAATAAATTTGCTGTTGGCAAGGGGGGCTTCTGTATTGCAGGCAAATATCTGCTAGAAACCAAACTGGGACCAAGCCAAAAATAATTACTGGAGGTTTAAGAAAGTATGTCAGGATTTTGCCCTATGGACCTTAACAAGAAAGAGAAAACTCCTTTACCTTGCTCTAGATGGAAGCTTATTTTTCTTGTTACAAATTAAATAAAAATGACAGAAGAAAGTATAGTGAGTTATTAGAGCTGGTAGCTCAGTCTGACCTTTTCCACTCCAAAATCTAATCCCAAAGAAGCAGGATTCCTGAAAATCTAATTTTGCCTTTGAGACTGATTAATTATTTGATCATGCAAGTGTTGGCCAGCCAAACAGTTTGCCTTTCCTGCATCGCTGCTGTTCCAGTTAGCAATGTAGCCTCAGACAATAGTCAGTTTAGAGTTTAAACTGGGAAGCTCTAGAGAATTTCACACATTATAACTGGATTCACTCCCACACCTCTTTCTTAAACAAGCAAAAATAGGTGTTTGTATAAACACAAAGAAACATATAGCTTTTGGAGGGGTGGGGTATTATAAACAGCTGCTTTGATTGCTGGTGGTACAATAGAAATTTTGATGTGGCAGATATTTTACATAGCATCCCTTGTTTTTAAGTGGTGTATGTTCAGGACCTACAACCACTGAAAATGTCTTGGTGACAGGATGGCAAAGCCAAGTAGCTCCAAGTGGTGATGGGAGAAGGCACTTTAGGCACAGGTCACTGGCAGGAGACCACTGCTATGGCTCTAATAACACAGGGTGAAATAGCGCAGAGCAGAAAGCTGGGGGCCAGGGTAGCCCAGTGATGCTGGCAGCAGGAGCTGCTACTTGCTCGCTTCCTCCCACTGCTAAGGCTTCAGAGCAGACAGCAGTCCTTGCACCAGCCTTGAGGAGTTCTCTGCATGGGAGCTGTGCTGTGCAGGTAAGACGTGCTACTATGCTTGCAGTCCACAGGCACTCAGCCTATACTGCAAATGCACAGTTTTCTGAAAATTGTATCATCTCTTCCTTAAAGTGGATAATACTGGGTAAAATGGCAAATTTTTTTGACTTGGCATTATGGTTTTCTGTAGTGCCGATGGAAAAGTGCAGGGACAGGTATGGCAAGCATTTGACATCCTTACAGGTTTTGTGCCCGGAAATTTTGCCAAGTGGAATTTGAAAATTTTGAATATTTTTTTGGAGTTTTGAGATGGCCAGCAGCCTTGCTGGATGCGAGACCATGCACCACTACTGGCCACACCATGTATGTGCACTTATTTCTGTCCCAGGAATTGTGCTTAGGCATTTGGAAATACCTGTCCCTGAAAGGATAGAGAGGCACTGGGATAAATTATCCAGGAAGACTGTATTATCTTCAGTGCTGGAAAAAGTCGCTAAGAAACTGTCTGTCAAGCATCACATATACCTAGTTCATCCCTGCAAGGATCAGGTCCTTTCCATCTCTGCATTCATGAACTCCATACAAAAAATTCCCAGAGAAATGGGGGAATGCCTACTGTAGCATGGACATTTGCCTTGCAGCCTCCCTGCAAATAAAATCTTCTCTGACAAGAAATGGCAATCCTAGAAAAACCTCCCACTCTTCAGAATAACCCTCTTTGTAACTTGTCACACATCCCTCTCAATGACATTTCGCTGTTTCTGCTGAGAAAAGGGCTCAACTGTAATTCTCGGTAGAAGTCTACATTATAAATACTACCTTCCCCCCTGCCAAAAGGTAAAGGTGGGAACAGCAAACTGGTTAAGAAAGGCATTTTGTTAAAAGTGTGTTTCTCTGTATGACAAAGTGGTTTGGAGAATATTCTGTTTATGAAAAGTGCTTTCTCTCAAAGGTGACTATCTGCCAGGGAGACTAAAATACTCTGGTGTGGGCTTCTCCCTCACCCTGTTCCGTATCCTGAAGCCATTACATATCGGTTCTTGGCGTTGTCCATTTCCCCATGCAACTCTCCTCTGGTTGTGGCTTACAGGCAAAGCTTTCTCATCTGCTCTGAGCTCAAGTTGACTGTGGCAGAGCGTACAGCCCCAGCACAGACTGGAGACATTCCTTATCTTGTGCTTATCTCTTCCTGATCTCTGCAGTGATCCCCTGAGAAAAACGCAAAAAAGAAAACATTTTCAAAGGATTTGTAATGTCTGGGGCAAGAAAGAAAGTATTTCCAACCAACCCGCTCATCCCACCCCCGGTCAAAACTCCCAGACAAAGGTCACATGCGTGATAACATTTAAATTAGCAACATAAGAGAACGTTTACTCTGAAATGACAGGGAATACCTACTAATTCCTTTTTCAAGCTGTACAGGTGGTAGGAAGCCCCTTACTTCTAAAGCAATGTTACAGTACCTGTTGAGGAGTTTGGTAAGTGCCTCTGTGCCTTTGGAGTGGAGCATCTGAAATGTGGTGGTGGTGGTGGTAGACTACTCGAGTCAAGGCTTGGATTTAAGATTCAGGTGAGCTTAAGATCATTGGTGCTACGCCAACTCTGAGGTGCTCTGATATGACAGCAAGGACCATCCGAGTGTATTTATCAATGTAAAATGACAAAAATAAGAAACAGGCTAAAGGAAGCTTTTACTGTAAGGCTTTGTTTATACGGACATGGTCACCTTCAGCGCCGTGTTGTTATACCACTGCTTTAGCAGCTTCAGCCTCTGTCCAAGTGGAAAAAAGCCCTCAGATCTTCCCCACTGTAAAATACCACTTAGGTAAAACAAGAAAACAAAGCTCCTGTATCCCTGAAATAAGCTTGAGGTTGTGGATACTTATTTTGGGAAAGAGGGAGGTGAAAGCAGATGATTTTTCTTCCCTCTGTTTTTCATTCTTTTTGCCCGGCAGCTCAGGTTTTGGGAGAAACCTTCAAGTGAATGACACCGAATTGCTTTCCTCTCTGCTTCTTGGTGGGAGCGACACGAGTTTATCGCAGAACAAGGCGGAGGTCGCACTCGGCCGCCGGCCTCCCCTCGCAGGCAGTTATCCGGCGCTGATGGACACCCAGGAGCGGAGGGTGCCCAGCTCTTCCTTTCCGCCGGCCTTTCTCCCGCAGCGGTGCGGTGTCCCTGCCCGCAGCCGCCCTTGTCACGTAAGTGACCCCACTCCTGCCAAGAGGCCAGTGGGAGGGGAGACCTGTCCTGGTTGCCTCCACCTGGACCTCAGAGACCTGAACCTCATAAACCTGATGATGTCTGGCCCCTCGTGCCACAGCGCACGGCCGGGGCTGGCAGTGGGACTCAAACCCCGGCTGGCCTTTTTGGGGCGGCTTCCAAGATCCGGATGGGGCCCGGGGCGGTCTGTTCCAGCGGCAGGCCCTGATGCAGGTGACGGTTTGTGGCAGCGGTTGGCCCTGAGGTGGCCTGTACCCCCACCCCGGGGGGAACCTCACTCCCCCCGATAGGCCCACGCAGCATTATCGGCCGCCGGACGAGGTGACGCGCCGCCGGAGCTCCGCGGCCCTGCCGCGGGTCTCTCACACCCCTTCCCGCCGGGCCGGAGCGGTGCCTTGGGCGCGG